>NC_050583.1:12427182-12479682 GCF_013368585.1 Megalops cyprinoides | reverse complement strand
AGAAAAAGGCAAGGAAGCTCAAATAAAGTACAGCGAGATCTACCACCGGAAAGGTTTGGTTGGGTTTTTCCCTGAGGGCCCTACCATCCTGGTGAAATAGAGGTAACCCAGTTTGAGCAGCGGGCCACTGACTGCCATTGTTCTCAGTCACGGGGAGATCTGGAGAGGAGTGGGCAGGGCAGGCTTTTAAGGGGAAGTGTGGGAGGGACTGAGGCGGGGTTTAGGTCTCTGTGGGTATGAGAACTCACTTGCCCTGGGTCAACACATAGGGAGCCCAGCCTGTCCAGACAGATGACCTTTCATAAACGCACCACTTGTGATTTCGAGCAGTGCCAACTGTTCTGACCCCCTTCTCAAGAGGGAGGGGCTCTGGTAAGAGGGCACGACTGAGGGGACAAGATTTTGAGAGAAGAAGAAAGAGAAGAGAAGAGGAGGGGTAAAGGAGGAGAGGAGCGAGGGAGCGGGTAACAGAAGAGAGAGGGAAGGGTAAGAAAGAAGAAAAAGAAGGACAGAGAGGAGAGGAGGAGGAGTAACACGAGAAAGCGCAGAGCTGGCCGGTTGGGGGGACCGAGCCGAAATCAGGCTGGTGCAGGGAGCCTGTGCTGGAGAGTGGGGCGCTGAATCGCAGCCGTGTGCCAGGAAGCAGATGGCCCAGACAGCTCTCACTATCCCGCACAGATGCGGCCTCTCTGCCCTCTGGCTCCAAGGGCTGTGTATGCACACGGAGCAATGCATACCGCCACCTGCCACCACTCTCAGCGGGAGAGAGAGAGAGAGAGAGAGAGAGAGAGGGAGAGAGAGTGAGACGGAGGGAGAGAAAGATGGCAAGAAAAAGAGAGGGAACGAAGCAAGAGCAAGAGAGAGAAAGAGAGAGAGGGAGGGAGAGAAAGAAAGCAAGAGAGAGGGAAGTGAGAGAGATAGAGAGAAAGAGGGCAAGAGGGAGGGGGGAGAGAGAGGACAAGAGTGAGAGACAGGGAGAAAGAGAGAGAGCAAGAAAGAGAGGGAAAGCGTTAGCAAGTGAGAGAAAGAGAGAGAGAAGGAGTGCACGAGAACGAGAGAGAGAGAGGGAGGGACAGAGGGAGCACAAGAGCAGGACAGAGAGAGAGAGAGAAAGAGAGAGGGGGGAATCTTGCAGTGCTTCCTCTAACAGTGAATACCTCTACAGGAGGGTTATCAGGGTCTTGTAGAGAGATCTACTTCCTCTTTTCCTGCTCTGAGTGCAATGCGACCACCAAGGTAAGGATGGCACGCTGGCCCAAAACACATTTGAAAGAGAAAGCAGAATCTCCACTGGCATAATAGTTTCAGTAAAGCACATGGCAGCAAATTATCTCTGCATTCATAACTATCAGGAGAGGAAAACATGGAGCAGGCGAGATTCTGCCCTGGGGATACCAAAAACGCCAGCACTGACAGGCGTCTGCAGGGTTCGCCGGAGACATTCGGGTGCTCTCCTGTTACACGGACAGGCGGAGCAAAGGGGCAGAGTGAGAGAGGACCGTAAGAGGGGCAAGGGGATGACCTGGGATCGGGGCAGGGGGGATAACCTTGAAGGGTCACGGGATCAACCTGGGGCAGGAGGGGGGCTGGCAGGTGACAGTATAGCTACGTCAGTGAAGAGCCAGACAGGGCTGAGAGAGGAGAAGAGGTGGAGGAGAGGAGAGTGAGTAAGTGGTGATGAACGGGTGCCAGGGGCAGGGCGGGCATGCAGGAGAGAGAGGGGCCGGGCACCGCATGTAGAGAGAAGGGACCGGAAACAGATTAGAACTGCATTGACAGAAAGGAACAAAGGAATGGTGGCAAAAATTCATTTTTTCCGGATTTCCTCAGGGATTTTTTTTGACGTTTGTCAAGAGGAGGAGCCTATTATTTTATAACGGATATTTTCCATTGTTGCTGTTGGTAGCTTTTAATCACCATCTATAAACTACCCACCAGTCTGTATTGTTTCATTTTATTCCAACTATTGTTTTATTGCTGTTTCTACCATTTTATTTAGGTCTTACATTTAGTTTGTGTCACTTAAAAAATGACTGATCTGCCCATTTCTCAGTCCTACCAAGTAAAAAAAAAAACAGGGCTGGTGTGTGTGACTGTACATAAGGAACCGTGTGCACAGGAGAGACAGAGAGCTGGTCGACTGTACGTGAGGAATCTTGCTACAGCGCCATCCACAGGAAGGAGAGACTCGGAGGACTGAAGACACGTAGCCCTCCCCAGCCCCTCTGCACACGCATGCTTGCATCTGTGTATGTGCTTACTGCAGTGCAATGTGTCTCTGCGTTTGCCGCTACATTCGTGTGGCTACTTACAGTGGGATTCTCCCATCACCAGCTAATGCCCCTGAAGGGCATTCGCTGACATTTCAGTGCAGCATTTTGCCCTGAAATGGTTTTTTTTTCCCCTATGGCTTTTGATGCAATTTCTTGAGAAAAAAAAGCATCACACACATTTGCTTCATCTTGTATTTTCATTGTTCTCAAACAGAAGAACAGCACTGTCAGAAGGAGCGCTTGCCAATGAAGATGGTCTGACCATCATAGGCTTCCATGAAGCGAGCAGTTTGTGCCTGCGGAGTGGGCGTCCAAACACCGGGTGATGAAGGTCTGAATGGGTGTGCTGGACTGTGTGTGTGTGTCTGTGGAGGAACGGGGGGGGTGGGGGGGCACCTCTGCCCATGTTCACGGTGCAGAAGAGCAGAGGAGGTCCCTCCGTTCTCCCCCTCCTGTGGACTGGCCTGTTTGCTGAGCTGACCCTACGACAACCACCCCCCCCCCCCCCCACCCCACCAACCACCCACCCCAACAGCGCTCAAAAAACACCAACACTACAGACACAGCGCTGCCTCTCGGGGTCCTTCTACCTTGTAGGCAACCCGTGCTGGGCATTTCCTCCCAAGGCCTAACGGTGGAGACATGTGCCTGAGCATCTGATACATATCACTGTAACTGATCCTGCCACTGCAGGGCCCAAAAAACAAGAAGGAAATACAACAGAAAGACGAGGAGGCATACGAGATATCAAAAGAAAATAATAATAAAAGGAAAAGGAAAGGAAAGGAAAGGAAAAAAAAGAAGGTTACTGGTTTGGCTGGGCAGGGAGAGGTTAAAAAGACTGATCTGATTGGGTCTGACGGTTCTGTGCGCCGGTCTAAGCAGAGAGAGAGGTTATTGTTTAGTATAAAAACATGATTCTATGCAAGTTGGACCGGTTGCATAGAACAGCATGGGGCTTTAAACAGGCAAAAAAAAAAGCTCCACTGCTGGTTGGTACAATGGCAGTCATGTCAATGCAGTTTCTGTCCCCCCCCCTCCCTCCCTCCCCCACCCCGAGAACAATGCACGCTACGATACCCATTGTGCCTAGCCATGACTAAACAGCAAGCAAAAAAAAACAGATGGTTGAATTTGTTTTAGAAATCGTGAATTTCTTTTTTCTTTTTTTTTTTTTTTTTTGTCATTCACTGGTGCACGTCATGCGTCGTTTAGTGTCGGCATTGTCCCGCACATTCTCGCCTCAAATCAGAATGCAATAGAAATGGGAAAGAAAAAGGTAGAAAAAAAAAAGAAAGCGACATTCATTCCAGTTTGGATGCTTGCAGGTGGTTAAGGTTTTAGCGGAGTCCAAACCTTGCATGCCACCCTATGGGGACATTTCTTGCCTAAGCCCAGAGGGGGGGAGATTACTCGCAATAAACTGTACATATCCTTATAATGAATGCGCCCGCTGAAAGAAGAATACAGGGAGTTAGAGAGCACACCACACAGAGCAGGGACAGTCGGAGGAACAACACAGACAAGAAGAGACGGCAGGGTCACGCACATCGCTTCGCATTCCGTCACCACTCAGGACCCAACGCTGTTGCACCGCGAGAGCTGTCTAAAACCCTAGTGAGCTACAACTCCTCTTCTCTCCTGACCTGGACCTGGCCCTTCTCTCCTCTGCCTCACCCTCTGTGCCTACCCTGGACAATCCCCTCCTCTCTCTCTCTCTCTCTCTCGCTCTCTCTCTCTCACTCTCTCTATCTCTTCTATAGTGCCTAATTGTAGATCTACCTCATTGGTAATGGGGTTTCACACATGTGGAAAGGAATGGCCCGACTCTCGCTGCCCAGTTTAAGGGAGTCTTTCTTCCTAACTTACGCTCCCTCTTCTATCTGTCCTCATCCTAGGTGTCCTCCATGGTCTTTACCCAACCCTCTCCCTCCACTTCCCTCAAAGCTATCACTCCCTCTCTCTTACTCATCCTTCCTGTCTCCCCCTACAGGCAGACTCTGGAACAGCACTTGGGTGATAGGTAGTGGAATGCAGACACCAGCAAACTTGTCATGTTTGGGGTGTAGGGGTAAGGGAGGCACAGTATGTGTCATTTTGGCAAAATGAAGATTTCAGTGGGTTCTTCACCATACAGAACTCATTGAATAATCTAAGAGGGAGCGATAGAGAGAGAAACAAGGCATACACATTCATACGTGCACACACACACACACACACACACACACACACACACACACACACGCACACACACACACACACACACACACACACAGTTCAGAGAAACCCACCACGATGTGTCCTCTACCCCTCACACTCTCTCCTTCTCTCTTTCCTTCTTACTCTCTCTAAATAATGATGTCCACACTCTGTGTGGTGTGTTTTGAGCTGGAAAGAGATGACAGGTAAAAGAGAGAGGCAGTACTGGGTAGATGTGAGTGTGTGTGCAAGACAGTGTGCATTAGAGTGTATGTATATACTGGTGTGAATGATTCTTTTAATAGGTGCACTATAAGTCTATTTCATTGTATGAATCAGATTTGTTTATATCAGTGTGTATACTGTATAACTTATGTTCTATATATTCGTGTTTGAGTGTAGGTATAGTATCTGTGCATGTAGTATCTGTGTCTGTACTCTGTGTGTATGTGTGTGCGCACACGTGTGTGTGTGTGTTTGTGGGCACATGTTTGTATTACAGTCTCTCAGCTCATAAGACTATGCATGTCGGCATTTGTCGGTGTGTGTGTGTCGTGACTCACCACGCCGCAGGGTCATACTCTGCCCAAATTCTGACATACTCGTCTAGATGGTGAGGCCCCAGGATGGAGGAGTCTCGCGTCAGGTACTCAAAGTTGTCCATGATGACAGCCACAAAGAGGTTCAGCATCTGCACACGGCACAACAAACACAGAAGCACAGGAGGCGGTAGGGTACAGTCAGAGACCAGCCTCTCTACCTCATTCAGTTCCTCCTTTGTCCATAAGGGGGCAGATGGAATGGTTTTTTTGATCAAGGGGCAACAGCTCAGCTGCATCTGGTGTTCCCTACCACTGAAATGTAGTGAGACTGTCTGCTCTGGGAGCAGCGGGTGAGACAGTGAGGAGGCAAGGAGAAAGCAGAGGGTAAAAACAGAGAGGAGTCCTCACCAGAAAAGAACAGAAGAAGATGAAGGAGACAAAGTAGGCGTAGGCGAACTCGCTGCCGCACTCTGGCGCAGTGTTTCCAGAGCGAGGGTCACACTTCTGCCCTCCCAGACATGAGAGCATAATTTCCTGCCACGCCTCTCCTGTTGCACTCCTGTCTCACACAACGACACCATTGACAACTGCCTTCAGAAAAGAGAAAATTCACAGCCACACAGCTGCTGAGACGCACACACACACACACACACACACACTTAGGACAAAGCTAAAAGACACATATTCTTCCACATCACTCTGCAAGCTGCATGTCACTATGATATACTGACATATGGGCACCCCTTGCCAGATAAGACAGACAGACATAAACACACACACACACACACACAAGATAGAATAAGATAAAATCACATACCCACTTCTGCAGACAGACAGACAGACCGACAGATAACATGCATCCTGAGAAATGCAGACAGACAGACAGACGGACAGCCAGACCTGAAGAGCAACATCAGGGCCATTACGAAGGTTCTGAAGTTGTTGTGCTGGCTGATGGCACTTTCAGATTCCTCGTCGATGGCCAGGTTCCCAAACAGCTGCAGGATCAAAGGCATGGTCAGTGTTCAACCCTATATTACATTTCATTACATTATTGGCATTTAGCAGACACTCTTATCCAGAGCAACTCACACTGGTTACAATTTTTTACGTCATCCATTTATACAGCAGGATATTCACTGTCACAGTTGTAACTCAAATACCTTGCCCAAGGGTACAACAGCAGTGCCCCAGCGGGGAATCTAACCAGCAGCCTTGTGTTTATGACTTCTGCTCCTTACCACTATGCTACACTGCCGCCCCCTATTCTCACTAGCCTCACAATCAGAACTACTGTCCTCCTGCAAAGTGCATCTTATAAGAACAAAAGCCCGCACACAGCTAAGGCACAGGAAAAGAAGACCACATCATAAAGAGAAGGCCGTACGCTGCCACAGGCATCAGTAGCTAGATACTTTCCATCATTAGAGCAAGGGCCCCTTCAGAAGGGGAGGTTACAGCGGGGCAAGGTCTCCCTCCGGCTCACCTGCATCCCGATGATGGCGTAGATGAAGAACAGCATGGCAATCAGCAAGCACACGTAGGGCAAAGCCTGCGAGAAGGGGAGTCGCTCATATTACACTGCTGCCTGTGTCACCTTCCTCTCAGCAGCGTGTGAAAGTCTGAATCAGTGCTGCAGTGTTAGTGCCTCACTGCATCAGTGTCAGTGCCTCACTGTGTCAGTGGTACACTGTCAGTGCCTCACTGTGTCAGTGGTACACTGTCAGTGCCTCAGTGTGTCAGTGTTACACTGTCAGTGCCTCACTGTGTCAGTGTTACACTGTCAGTGCCTCAGTGTGTCAGCGGTACACTGTCAGTGCCTCAGTGTGTCAGTGTTACACTGTCAGTGCCTTAGTGTGTCAGCGGTACACTGTCAGTGCCTCAGTGTGTCAGTGTTACAGTGTGTCAGTGTTACAGTGTCAGTGCCTCAGTGTGTCAGTGTTACACTGTCAGTGCCTCACTGTGTCAGTGTTACACTGTCAGTGCCTCAGTGTGTCAGCGGTACACTGTCAGTGCCACAGTGGTACAGTGTCTGTGTTTCACAATGTTCATAGAGTCAGGGCCTCTGTATGTCAGTGTTACAGATTCAGTGCTTCAGAATGCCAGTGTCAGTGTTAGTGTTTCACAATGTTCATGTTACAGAGTCAGGGCCTCTGTATGTCAGTGTTACAGATTCAGTGCTTCAGTATGTCTGTGTTACAGCATCAGTGCTTCAGAATGCCAGTGTCAGTGTTTCACAATGTTCATGTTACAGAGTCAGGGCCTCTGTATGTCAGTGTTACAGCTTCAGTGCTTCAGTATGTCTGTGTTACAGTGTCAGTGCTTCAGAATTTCAGTGTCACAGTGTCAGTGCCTCTGTATGTCAGTGTTACAGCTTCAGTGCTTCAGAATTTCACTGTCGCAGCGTCAGTGTTTCGGTACACCAAAGTCAGGGTGCCGGTACCTTGAAGGACTGTACGAAGGTCCACAGCAGGATGCGGATGGTCTCGCCCTGTCTGAGAAGCTTGATGAGACGTGCAGCTCTGAAGAGCCGCAAGAAACTCAGGTTGATGAAGTTGTTCTAGAGCACATGAGTGTTTGACCAGAGGCAGGGCAGAGGGAAAGAGAACAAGAGAAAATAAACAGACAAGAGGAGGGAGGGATAGATAAATGACCAAGACGGGACAGGAGAGAAGTGTATGTAGGATAGAAACAGAGAGGAAAAAGGACAGAGGGAAAAGAGGACAGGAATAAGTCAGGTGGTGGAGAGCGAACATAAAGAGGAGAAAGACCGACAGAATAGTGAGGTGAAAGAATAACAGCGAGAGAGAGAGAGCACAGGGGCAGGAGGTCAGGTTCCTGGTCAGGTAACAATGGGTTAAATGTTCCTTTTCAAAAACATAAAATCAAACAAAGCAAAAAAAAAAAAATAGGGATAGATTTAAAAGAGGAAAGCGGGGTAAATTATTAACAGAAACTAATCTCAAAGAACAAAAGGAGGCCAAACCAAAAGAAAAGAGAACAGACGAAACAGATAAAAAAAAGAAAACAATCATAACAAAGATATCAAAACTGGGTAAGAAAAATCATAATTCAAAGACTATCAAAACATCATCATCCAATCGGGTAGGTAGAGCAGAGAGGCTTCTTTAAGACAACCAAATGCACTGATCTTTTGGGAAGCACAAGCCACACTGTATGGAGTCTGCCCACAACATGTCAACACCAAGCACACACAGGGAACTGTCAGCTCACAGGGGGATTGGCTGCCAAGGTCATGTGACGCTCTATGGTCCACACTTTCAAGGAAGAGGGGTGGGTTTGTGTTCAGGTAGGGAAATGGGGGGGGGCGGAGAAATTTCTCAAAATACAGACCACTCCCAGACTGGAACAATGGAAAACACTTTAACAACAGTATTGGCCCAGTGATGCTCAAATGTAAATACACACAAATACTATTCCATTCCGCAGGTCATAAGGTATTTGAGTCGGATGAACAGAGCATGAATAATGGAGGCCCAGAGTTATTCTAACCCTAAATGACTAGTTCTCACAATATACTGCTCTATCCAGAATTGCATAGCAGAGCTGGTTTGGCAGCTTCCTCGCTTTTCTCTTTTCACTTTTCACTCTGCCATTTTCTTCCTGAAGCAAACCACAACATGCTTTATGTAGTAATGATTGCCAATAAACTATATTTCTCAGCTGATATGTTACAGCAATGGATTATAACTGTGATGGAGTTAGCATGTATAGACTCCATTGGCCTTGGATGAGCTTTGGGACAAGGCCTACAAACTGAAATTTGATATTTTGTATGCTATGATGTTTTGATGCTTTGTCTTTAGGTTTGAGCTTCTTTAACAATATTGTTCATTAATGTCACTCTTCAATGAGCAGGCAGTGAAATATATTTACAGAAAAATGCAGTTATTTGGGTAAATGACTAGACGGAATGGGTTTCTCTCTTTTTCACTCTCTCTTTCACACACGCACAGACACACACAGACACACACACACACACACACACACATACACTCAATCATTCCTCCAGCTTGGGTAACCAGCAGGAGCTCAACCCTAATCACAATGGGAGGGACAGGAGCGTCACATGGGTCTCCCGCGAGCATGCGGGGACAGGGCGTGGGGGGGGGGGGGTAGGTTTGGGGGAGGGGGGGTAGGAGGGAGGTATACATGCAGTTCCAGCTCCTATCCAGAGCATGCAGACAATGGCACTGCAGGACCCACACACTGAGGATGGCAATAGGGATGAGTCAGCGAGCTGCGGTTTGAATCCGTCTGTATATCAGCAAAGCAGAGTTCGCTTTGTGTCCGTCCGTCTCGGCGCATCGCGATCAGTGTGTATATTTGGTGTAGCGGTGCCACAGGGTGTCGGCTTGTGCCAGTTTCACAGTTCACTTTTTAGTATGTGCGTTTGGGTCAGGGCTTCTGGAGTCAGTCTCTCACCGGGCACTGACGGCGTTCAGTTCAAATGTATCCCAGAGTTTCAACGTTTATCAGTCAGAGTCTCAGTGCGTGTCAGTGCTTCGCTGATGTAGACTCTGTGTGTCAGTGTTTCGGCGATGCAGAATCTCACTGTGCGTCAGTGCCTTGCTGATGCAGAGTCTCACTGAGAGACGATGTCTCTGAGTTTCAGAGTCAGTGCGTCTCACTGTGCGGGAGTCTGTCTGTCACGTCGGTGTGTCGCGTTCTGGGTGTGGGTGCATCTTTGTCACGGAGCGAGAGATGGCCCTGCAGTGGCTCACCATGCACAGGCATGCACACGCAGGCCCTCACTGGAGCAGGAGGAGTAACTGGAGTGGAGCTACAGACGCAGTCACGCTAGTCAGACCACAGCCATGCTGCTCATTCAACACAGCAATGGCCCTTTCTGCATTCAAAATAAGCACTTGTGTTGTCTTATGAATGCAGTCAGTGTGTGTGTATACATGTATGAATGAGTGTAACAAGATATGGATGGCCCAGTATTGTGTGTGGGTATGTGTGTGTGTGAGAGAGAGAGAGAGAGAGAGAGAGAGAGAGAGGGAGAGAGAGAGAAAGAGAGGTGTGTGTACATAAGAGAGTGTGTGTGTCAAAGAGAATGTGTGTATGTAAGTGTGTGTGTGCTTATATTGGAATGTGTCTGGTCACATTAGCCGGGAGGATGTGCCGCCACACCAGGCACACAGGGGTCAAAGGTCACAGTACAGAAGCGCGTGCACCAGGGCCACACTCATTAATGGATGCATCAGAGCTCAGAAAAATGACAAACCAACCAGGTTCTACATGTAGATGTTGTAGATGAATGGTTTATATTGGCATTTTTTGGGAGAGGGGGTCAATTAGCAACCAGTGTAGGAGATAGGTTGGCATGAACACACAGACCAGGTCATGGATGGACACATGAAGTTCATAGTGCATTTTGATTGGATGAATTTATCAGAAGGCGTAGGCGCCAATAAAGCACAGATTAAAGAAAGCATGTGAAAAGATAAAACAAGAAATAATAATCATTACATGTATTTACTTTTAACAAAGCAATCAATCAATACATCTCTCCTGCTGCATGCAGGCTGTTCTTATAGGTCAGGATATAGTAACATATCCTACATCCTACATACCATTAAACAGAAAATCATCATTAATCTTATTACATTTCATCATAACATCCACACTGCCACATAAACAGATATTAATTACACACCACCGAGTAAAATAATCTCACATAAATACGAGTTAGATTAACTTTGCTGTTCCCTGGCTGACCTGATTGGCTGGATTTACAGCTGTTCTGAAGCATCTCTAGTCTATACTGTATGTTGGTGTTAGATTTATTTCATGAACCTGCCCCCATTTTCGAGACGGTAAATGGTTTTCTTTTGAATGTACTGTGGTACATCCAGTGACTCGATGATGTACAAGTTACAGTTACATATTCTCAAACAGGCCTTTAAACACATCATAGAGGTGAGGTCTGACATGACACAAGCTGTGCTTTCACAAGCCTTCTGCTACTGCTGCAGATTCCAATTATACTGATTTTACGCAACCGACGTGAAGGTCACAACTAAGAATCTATTTTTAAATTGTAGTATTTTTAGAATCGCTAATTGTGCTCATTAGCCTTGCCTTCGCTGCAGCCACCACTGCAGTCACATAGGAGTGCTGAAGCACCCCGAGCGCAATCTTTACGATACACTCACATGCAGCCAACAGCTATTTTTCACACTACAAATCCCATGGTGCACCTGGAGAACAGATGCCAAATGGGGGACGTCAGCTCAGGTCAGTGAGAACAGTGTGACAAGGGGACCCTGTAACAGACCCAAGCCTAAACAAAGCTACTGTTTCACCACTATAGACTCCTGGTCATTGGGGGTTGATGACAGGAGTAGGGTCAAACCGAGCCTGTAGGGCTCAGCCTGCGCTTGGAATGTGTGCCTTAATTGACTGAGACAATCAGAAGGCCTACATTGTAAATCTACTATTGAGTTACAATCAGATGCACAACTACAGCACAACACAGAGCCTGGGAAAGCTGCAGGGAAAGCTTTGTAAAACTGAATTTTTCATTCACCACTAGATGTCACTATTGTGTTACAAAAAGGACTCCTGCTGGGGAAAAAAAAATCTCTTGCTACCTCACCCATGGTCTTCAGCCAGTTTAATTATGATCTATGACTACAACCTAGCCCCACCTAACTCTGACAAGGCCTAGATATGATAAAGATTAACTGAGACTAATTAAATTATTTTCTGTTTTAGATATCAAATGTGGCCTGATTTCCAGCCATTTCATGCCTTTGGGGGCGGTAGGCAGACTGGTTGGCAAGGGGACCGCCTGGGGGAACAGAAAAGTTAAGCACATTTAAAGTTGGGCTCTTTAGAGGCCTCTGCTCGGAGTTACTCTGGCAGCCTGTAACAGACTGCAGGCCAAGTGGGACAGTTGCGTAAGACCTTAAGGAATAGTGCATGCTTTATTGAATTTTACGAGATAGGCCTCCATCTACCACACCGACTCTCACACACATACATAGTCTAAACAAACAGACACTCCTAACTACACACACCCACACACATGCATACACACACACGTAATCGCACCTCTCACACCCCCTCCCCAGTGCACTTACCCCCAGCTCTGTCACTAAAATGTCCGTGATGCTCCCGAGGACTGTCACAAAATCAAAAATATTCCATGCGTCTCTGAAATAATTCTGTGGGCAAACGGGGACACAGGGGGAGAATGTGCATTAGCTTATCGTGCTGCTGTCATATAGCAGCACCAACACAGGACAGACCTGTTCTCTGACATCAAACCACAGAATCAGTACTGAGGAGTTCAGGCTAGGAACCACAGAGCCAGAGTAGCCCATTTATTTATGTATTTAGCCTTTATACAACCATATTAGTTGTTGAAAACCAGTTCTTTTCAATAATGATCTTGTCAAGAGGCTTGCGATAAAGCAAACAGAAAGACAAGACACAGCAAGTAGAAACAACTTTACACAGTATAATACGAATATTGGTCTACTGAGCTCTGATCGTGTGCATAAAAACAGGAGCTGATATATTTGGTTTTGTACTGTTGAACACAGTGTGAGGACCACGGTCCAAAGGGTAGAATCTGGTTCTGTACAGGGAACACAGCATGGAAATCCTGGACACAGGAGCTAAAACTGGGCTATGCCCTTTAGCTGCTACGCTCTAGCAAAAGACTAAACGTAGCGACACCTTTCCTGCTGTAGCCTTTGGATCAAAAAAGAATGCCACCAAGATGGCCTCCCCGAAAGAAATCGCCTTTACTCTGCCATGAACCTGAGATTGTCTTGAACCTTGGTACATACAGTTTCTTCCTGTTGAGGTGACTGCGGAGACAAAATGTCACACTTGAATCGCTTTTGAGATATGATTAATTCAGGTAACCTTTCGCCTTTTTTGTGCCTGCCCAGGCACCCTTGAAGACGCCACAGCTTCTCATCGGCACAGGACCCCGGCGTAATCTTAATGTCATAGTGGGGCTCTTTAGGCACCCAAGAGTGGAAGTAACCTTTGTGTTTTGTTGAGAATTTATATTGTTCCATCATTGTGAAAAAATAAATAAATAAAATAAAATGATGACAAAGATGCTATTTTATTCCCTATTTCTTGGCAGCACTGCTCAAATGCATGAGCACAGCACATTTCAGAATAGGCTCTCTCACAGTTTAAGGGATATGACTCACTGTTCCACGGGGTAGCTGGGAGTCATCTTTCAAAGTATTGCCTATTCATGGCCTGTGAGACACCTCTGTGATGTCTAAAAATGGGAAAAAGCAGACCGTGCCATGGAGAGAGCCCTGAGGGACTCACCAGAATTCCGAAGGCAATAATCTTCAGCACACACTCCATGGAGAAAAGCGAGGTGAATACAATGTTCAGATTCTTCAGTACGTCCTCATAAGCTTGGGAGGCTCCATCATACTAAACGCACACATGCAGATTAAGAAAACAAACAGGTACAGTCAAACACCAGCAAAAAGGCGAACAAGTACACAGAAAGGGCACACAGAAAATTTAGTAAAAATATTTGCAATTTTATAAAAGCGACAAATGCATGATAATCACAATATGTATTGGTAAGTCACAGCATTGCAGCAAACACTGTAGCAGACACTTTGAGGGACAACAGCTGGACTGTACTAAATGTGATGAGCACCACAAATCACCAGACTGTACCAGGGGCAGAAATCCCTGGATTGCACCAAACACTAAGGGGCAGAAATCACGGAACAATACCTGGCAACAGTTGGACTATACCAAACACTCCAACAGGAAGCAGCAGCTGGACTGTACCAAACGCTCTGAGGGGAAATGGCAGCTGGACCGTACTAAGCGCAGTTGAGAGGCAGCATTTGGCCCGTGGTCCTACCTTCATCATGAGGACGATGGTGTTGAGCGCGATCATGGCCATGATGGTGTACTCGAAGGGCGGAGACACCACAAACTGCCACATGCGGTACTGGAAGCTCAGCTTGTTCTGGGGCATATGGCGCGTCAGAGGTTTGGCATTGATTGCATAGTCTATACAGGCTCTCTGGAACACATGGTGCAGACGCAATTAACGCATCGCAATACACGCACACACACACACACATGCACATACAAGCACAAACACATACACACACACACACACACACACACAGACACACACACACGCAGAGCTGGCCTCAACATGGGCTACTTCACCTCATTCTTTTCCAGACTGTAGTCCTCCATCATTTTGTCCCCCTGTTCCTGGAATGTGATGATGATGAGAGCCACGAAAATGTTGACAAAGAAGAAGGGGAAGACCACGAAATACACCACGTAGTAGATGGACATCCCCATCCGATACCCTGGGCTTGGGCCCTGGTTCTCGTAAGTAGCGTCCACCGAATGTTTCAGCACCCTGTGGGAAGAGGGCGGACACAAGACTCTCACATGAGCGAGCAGAGCGTGGAGTGAGTGGAGAGTCCTTCTGGGAGCTGTTGCCGTGGATTCTTGTTTGTGTGTAGATTCATGTGCAAACATGAATATGGCAGTGCAACAGAACTGGTGAGAAGGCACTCATGAGTCTGTGTATCACTCTGTGAGAGTGTAAACCTGAGTTTGTGTGCATTCATGTGTATGTGTGTTGCTCTGTGAAAGTGTAATGCTAAGTGTGTGTGTGTGTGTGTGTGTGTGTGTGTGTGCCGTTCTGTGAGAGTGTAATCCTGAATTTGTATGCATCCATGTGTGTGTGTTGCTCTGTGAGAGTGTAATGCTAAGTGTGTGTGCGTGTGTGTGTATGTGGTTCTGTGACAGTGTAATCCTGAATGTGTGCATGTGTATGAGTGAGGTTTTGTGGGAATGTGACGGGGCAGGGACACTCACTGCGGCCACCCTTCTCCAGTAGACACGGTGAAGAGAGTGAGCAGGGCTGAAAAAAGGTTGTCATAGTGGAAATCGTACTTCTTCCACTCCCGCTTCTGTGCCTTCACCTCACCATCGCGCTCGTAAAGCAGATACTCGCCCCTGGAACACACACACACACACACACACACACACACACACACTTAATCAGCATATGGCACTCCACACTGAACATCTGTGCACACACAAGCACTGCACACTCCTCAAGAGAGAACACCTACAGCACTGCAACTCAGAAATTACATAAATTACATTTATTTGTAAATGATATCCTGGTAGATGTCAGGAGTACAGGAGTAGTTTATGTTTATCTTCTGTTATGTTTAGCTTGGAATCTAACCTGGTTACCATGGTAAGGATGCTGACCCCTACTGTGAATGCCACATCGGGAATGTCAAGAAACCATGGGGGATTAGGGGGGAGAAAGGAATTATGAGATCAAGTGATGTGCGTGCAACTCCACCACAAGGTAACTCAAGGTAAGGCAATTCTATCACTGGGTGCAACTATGTAGAACTTTCTACTCATCCCCACACCTGCTGAGCAGGACAACTGAGTGTGTGCGTGTGTGTGTGCGTGCGTGTGTGTTTGTCCATGTCTGTGTCTTCACCTGCAGTCGCGATCAAACTCCTTGGACTCGTCAGTGCAGTAGAAGAAGCGTCCCTTGAACAGCTGCACGGCCACCACAGCGAAGATGAACATGAAGAGCATGTAGACAATCAGGATGTTGAGGACGTTTTTCAGAGAGTTCACCACGCAGTCAAACACAGCCTGCAGAGAAAGAGAGAGGGAGAGAGAGAGAGAGAGAGAGAGAGAGAGAGAGAGAGAGAGAGAGGGAGAGAGAGAGAGAGAGAGAGGGAGAGAGAGAGGTCCCTAAACAGTTAAAGAGAGTCTGCACCAGAGTCACGCAAAGCCTGTACAGGGAGGCTCAGAAAAAGCCTACTATATGACATCAGAGGCCAAGATTTGATGGAGAAGCAAGGGTAAAAGGACAGATAAAATTATGCATTTTAACAGAGGTATATGAATCAGAAGCAACCGGTTTTATGGGGAAGAGTGGTTTTATGCAGAAGAGAGAGAGAGAGGGCAGGACAAGCGTCCTGGAAATGAACCAAAAAAGGGACTAGAAGACTGAGGGACTGTTTAGAAGGAGGATCTTTGAGGAACAGTGGCATGAGGAGAAACGGAGGAGCAGGAGTAAAGGGGGGGGGGCAGAGGGGGGGACAGAGGGACAGAGGGACAGAGCATGGTGGGCTGTACCTTGAGCTTGGGCAGGCGCTTGATGGTCTTCAGTGGACGCAGCACCCTCAGCACTCGCAGGGACTTGATGGTACTGATGTCTTTCCCCTTACTGCTCCCCCTACAGGCCAGTTATAAAACAGCACACAGTCAGAAGAGGTGGGAGGGTGAGAGGTAAGGTCACACACTGGCATGGACATCGGTACTGGAATACCATTGAGACAGTACAGGCTGCATTTTTACAGCCTTCAAAGCTTACATTGAACAAATATACTACACAAACACACCATGAGAGCAAGCTTCTTCACTGTCTGCAGTAATAGAAAACAGCAACTAAGCAAATAGTGTAAAGCTAAGTGAACAATGCAAGATAACGGTAATTGACATTGCCTACTTACATTTTTGGTCATAGTATCATTTCACTTGATTATTAGAGTTATATGTATTGTCAGTATGGCAATACACTCCTTTTTAGGCACTACAAAAAACAAACAGTTCCTTACCAAACTCTAGCAGTTTCTCATAAATCCCATGCTCAATCCAGAACAAAATGTTTCCTTTTATCCAACCAGTTGAAACAGTACAGTTTACATTTTTTTTCTTAAATCACAACTGTTTTAACAAAAGCCACATTTCTAACAGCTGGTTTCATTTGATTTTGAACAGCATGAGATGTTCATCCATAAACTACAGCTGTGTACAAGCATTTCTTCAATGAGATCCCTGACCAAAGTTCTCTTTCTCGATAACACCAAGAAATAAACTACAAAAAAGATTAGGTCGTTTTTTTTTTTTTTTTTTTTTAACTGAAGGACTTCTTTTAAGGCTTTCTTTTATGGTTAAACTATCTAAGGGAAGAGTCACACAAGTTGATCTTTCACTTAGTAGTTGTGAGGTTTTTGAGTATCAAGCTGTAGCTGTTTAGTTAGGACTCTAATTACATTATTACATTCCATTACTACTACATCACATTTTCTTAGCAGATGCTCTTATTCAGGGAGACTTCCATAGCTTACATTTTTACACGCTGTGCATTTATACAGAGAATTAAGGACCATGCCTAAGGGCACAACAGAAGTGGCCAAGCTTTCAGTTACGAGTCTTGCTCATTACCACTACGCCACACTGTTGACCCATCTGTCAAAGCCTAGCAAAGATGGTGCCATTGCCAACAATCGAAATAATGAGAATATTAACACAGGTGCGCAGGTGTACAGTGTGACCTTTATTAATTATACGTCCATCCAAAGCTGTACACAGTAATAACCCTGATGCTCCGGTCTCGTTGTTGTAGAGGCAAAGGACCATGCTATGGCATTCATTCACTGGCACAGAATCTATCAGTGCAACCAATACTGAACAACAGCGGCGGTGAGCAAATGAGAGCTCTGTTTGGGTTCTGTTGGTGCCGGTCCACAGACAGACCGGTTTGCGGAGAGGACAGAGAGAGAGAAAGAGGAACGACAGCGAGTGACAACAATCGGCACAAAGGCAAAGGTGGGAGAGAGAGGGAGAAAGAAAGAGAGAGAGTGTGAGAGAGAGAGAGAGAGAGAGAGAGAGAGAGGGAGAGAACTTTACCGGGTGCTGCTCCTGTGGGTGGGGCCGGTCGGAGAGAGGACAGAGGGTCAGTGACAGCGAGAGACAGGGAGGAAAAGAGGAGAGAAAAAGAGAGACACACACAAGAAAACAGGAAAAAAAGGGGAGGAAAAACATCCATATGAGACACAGACAGAGAAAGGAAAAAAAATAGAGAGCAAGGCCTGCGTTTGGTTAGAAACACCCAGCCTCTCCTGACCCCTGCATCTCGCCTCCTGTCTCCTTCCCCAAGCATCTGCAGACAGCGGACTAGTACACAGAGATGGCGAATGACACTGATGGGTTGGTGCATCACTTACTGGTCTACAGCTGCAGTGCACACTTACATGCACTGTATCTTCACTGACAGCGAAGCTTCTCTTCCCAACAACAGTGAAAATCTAACATTTAGCTCAAAAGAATCATTTATCTAAGTATTTACTGCTTAATAAAAGTGTACCTAAAAAGTTATCGTGGTTAAGCTCGTGAGCTCATGATCTTATCTCTGTGTACAGCATTTAAAATTCTCCTTAGCCTGCCTTTATTAACCCTGTAAGCGCAGACAAACACTCCATTGCGCAGTGCACAGTGGTTTACCTTCATCTGTCACTCTCTGCGCTACACTGTGGTCGTTTGGACCCTGGGAGCAATACCAATACCTCATCCTCGGGACCAGCTCCGCCCTCTCCCCGCTGTCCCGTCCTACTGCTAGCTCGGGCTCGTTGGAGGGAAACACAGTGACACCGGCACCAGCACACCGTGGGGCTGCGAATGCGACGGGCGTGTCGGGGTGGGGGGTGGGGCATGCGTTGGAATGGCGCAAGGCACTCGCGTGACTGTTCCCCGCGGCGAGCAACAGCAGAACCTCTCAAAGCTCCCCCCGCCCCTGAGCTGGGCGCCATTCTCTCTCTCTCACACACACACACACACGCGCGCACAGAAGCGAACCACACGCCACACACACGCCGCAGTTTGCGCGCTCCCATATGACTCAGGACTGCTATAGTAGCACAGCGCGCTACATCACAGCCACCATGTGACCGGCTGTGCTGAGGCCTACTATAGAGTCCTGTCGACCTGGGCTCCACTGGGCCTCATTAGAGCAAAATGGCGATCGATCCGGTAACACTGGATTACCGCAGACATGCTGGAATTGGAATTGGCCAAATTGTAAAAACTCGTTGTGACTGATCAAAAAAAAAGGACGAGGAAGTAGAGGGAGAGCTAGAGGCTACTGTGAGAGCCTCTAGAGGCTAAGTGGAGTAGAGGCTACTCTGAGATTCCACATATAACTTCACAGTGACTTCACTGGTGACTTGACTGGTCACTGTAAATACCGCTTGAAAGCCCAGGTCTAAGGCAGCCTCATATGGAGGGACATGGAGCTGGTAAGATCTGGCTCCAGAGTCTTACACGAGGGTGATGAGAGGAGGCAGTGTCACGGGGGGCCCAAAAACTGTCCATTTACCTACCCTGACCAACACTTGGTACTGTCACCTTAAACACACATACACATACACTCTCATGCACACACATCATTTCAAAATGAAGGTGCCACAAGCATAAATGTATGTCTCCTCAGCATTGCATATAGATGGTTCCCATCCTTCAAATAATGCCTAAATTATCCCACTTGACAGCATTCCCTTTTCCATGCTAATACTCACTTCTGTTTGCCAGGACAAAGTAAGCCAGTAATATCATGTCTACCAGGCTACCTCACTTTTTGTTCTCCAGTCTGTCTGTCTGCGAAGAACAGCAAGGCATGTGGCATCAGTAACTAGTCAGTGGAAAATGTGTTTCAGTGTGATGGGCTGAACTACTGTACTTTCTTGCACCAAATAACAATTAACAGTGTAACATACGGTGACCCAAAATTACACAACAATAAATCTGAGGACAATCAATGTATCTGTCTATTTCTGCAGAAGAAGCCTTGTGGCTTGTGAGTGAATGAAATCTATCGGCACTTACCCTGCATCCGGCTGCACATTTTATGTGACTAGTATGTCTACTGCACAGTTTGCCTTAAATGAGGGACCGTGTACAGTGCCAGTCAAAAGTTTGAGCACACCAGATTAAGATAATGGAAAACATGCATTCAAACACATTTTGATCTAAAGACTTATGCTTAAATGCTTGAAACGTGTTTCTTAGACAAAAAAATTGTGAAGTTGATGCCTATGTATGCCTATGCATAAATTTCTTTCAAATGTAAAAATATATTTTGAAGAATCTTTGAATAATCTAAAATATAAGGTAGTTTTGATTTGTTTTTTTTTGGTCACTGTATAATTCTATTTGTGCAGTTTTGATGTCTTTACTATTATTTTAAAATGTGTAAAACGGTGAAAAAAAAAAGAAAAACCCTTCTGCGAATAGGTATGTCCAAACTTTTGAGTGGTACCGAATAAGACTATGTCTGTCTCTCCGAGTGGGTTCGGTCTATGTGACTGTCTGTGTGTCACTCTAAACGCAGGCCTGACACAGAAAGAGGAACATATATAACAGCCCAGACACAGACACAGTGTAGAGACAGGGTGCAGGAACAAAGCTCACAGGCAGGGGGCGCCACAACCACCCCGAAGAGCCACTCTGCCACACTGAGGCAGCTCTCCCTCTCTCGCTCGACACTGAGAAATGACTCCCCATCTGCCCCCTGGCTGAAACCCCTCACCTTTGAGCACCAGTCTAGCCCCTAGCGGATGGATGGGGCGGTGGGGGTGGAAGTGGGGGTGGGGCAAGGGGAGGGGACTTCTGTCGGAGAACATGCCAAAGAGGATGCACGGTGGAGTGATTTTCGTTTGCGAGTCACAAACCTATCAGTCCGTACGCATAAAGCCATACCGAGGACTTGGATAGGTTCTTGATATGCGTTTAATCTACTGCACAGCCATTCACATCTACATACATATATATACCATGTATATATACATATATGTACACCTTCCTCAGTTCTGTGGTCTCCGTCCTTTTCGTTCCCCGGTGAACTTCCTGCTTGAGGGACTAGGTTAGTACGGCAGATTCAGATCCAACACTGAGAAACATTGTTCATTGATTACACAAGTCAAACATAGCATTTGCCTACAAAAAAACGAGGGCATCGGGGATAACAGTTTCAAATGCAAATAAATGCATTGATTTGGAAACAAATCAATATACCAGTGAAGGTACTGAAATGGAAGCTAGAGTGTCCAGTTTCAAATGGAAAATGGAACTCTCGACCAACCACACACATGCCTGACCATGGTCTTTCAAATCATGGCCTTTGCTTCGGCGCCAAGGTCTCACGACGGCCTCATGGTCAGAATTGTAGCGCAGAATCAGTGTGTTACATGACACCAATTCCATTCAGTGACTCTGTGACATCACCACCTGGGCCACTCGTGAGGTAGAGGTGGCTTGTGAGAGGTCACAGAACGTCCGAATGGGATCGTCGTCCCACAACTCACTGAAGTCTACCAACCCAGATCTATAATACATGGATATCAGCAGCAATGTGAACAAAACATGAGGAAACTTTCGCCAACATCATTGACCTAAGAGGACATCAAGAAGACATTTTCCTCTATCAGCCTTTACTACCCGCATCATGGAGACCAACAGAGCCCTGAAAAGTTGTGCACACAGGTGAGTGCGTGTATGTGTATACACCTGTAGAGGTGAGCCGTATTTGTGTGTCTGTGCATGTGGGTGCGTGTGTGTGTGTGTGTGTGTGTGTGTGTGTGTGTGTGTGTGTGTGTGTGTGTATGTATGTGTGTGTGCATGAGAGAGAGAGTGTGTGTGTGTGTTTCAAAGTATTATGTCTGCATAAAATGTTAGTGGTTAAGACCCACCACTGAGGGTCTTTGGTGTCATTCGTGTTTGTGCCACAGATTTTGCATGTCGACTCAATCCATGTATTACACACACACAGTGCTGCTGGCGAGACGGCGTTGCAGCGCTACCGCGCATGAACCAGAGAGCAGACATGCGCTGGGCTTGAGGGACTGAGGAGGATGTACACATACGCACATACACAGGCACATATATCATATCTCAGATATCTGGAGAGTTACTAATATATATATTTATATATGTATTCATATTTTCAGATATCTCAGGAGAAGTCATTGCCACCTCATTCACTCCTATCCCTGCAGAGTCCCAGTCAGGCTATCCAGGCCGTGCAGAGGAAGCGGTCTGAAATACCTGCTCCGGCGCGGCTGGGAGGGGGGGTGCGGCTCGCTGCTCCAGAACCGCCTGGGCACTAAAGGGTTACAGGTGCCTGGGGTCGTCACCCACACGGAAATGAGCCATAGCCGGCCAAACGCTGAGTTTGTTAAAGAAGGGGGGGGGGGGGGGGGGACGTGGGGCGGGGGAGGGTTGGGGGTGGGCAGAGCAGGGAGAGGCTGCCGCTGATGCCGGGTGATTGACATTTGGGGCTGATTGGAAGGGGTAGGGTGGGGTGGGGGAGGGGGGTTGGAAGATGAGTGTTGGAGAGACAGACAGAAAGGCCAACAGAGAGAGAGAAAACAGAGAGACAGACAGAGAGAGAAAGTGTGGGGCACAAACGGGGGAAGACATGCGGAACGGAGAGAGTGAGGGACAGCTTTGCGGAGAGGATGAGGGAACGTGGGGATCTGTGGGTGAGAGAGAGAGAGCGATAGAGAGGGAGAGTGTGGCGCACAGGGTGTGGCGATGTGAGGGATGCCGTGCATGGACTGCGATAAGGACAGACCCAGGGATCGGTGAGGATTAGATGCACAAACGGCGATGGCTGAATGAGAGGAAGCAAGAGAGACAGACAGACTAAAAGAGAGACATAAACAGAGAGAGAGAGAGAGCGAGAAAAACAGATAGAGAGCAGCAAGGCTGGGCTCCAGGGTGCCACTGGGGCTGCACTGTGGTGTTGGGCCAGCAGGGGGCAGACAAGGCAGCAGGCAGGGGGGACTGGGGGGGGAGGAGGGGGTGTCCGGGGTGACACTTACGTGAAGGCGAAGGCCACCAGGGCACCACTAACCACTATAAAGTCCAGGATGTTCCACAGGTCTCGGAAATAGGCGCCTTGGTGCAAGACCAGACCTAGGTCCACCATCTGAAACGCAGAGATGCTGGGAGTTACTGCGCTAAGCAGGCTACAGCAGACACACTGAGCGCTCAACACATCGGCACACCCACCATCACACTCCACACTGTGCTGACTTTTACAGACTACATCACCATGAATGAAACTCAACCGCACAACACACTGCAAGCGAAAACAAGACAAACCAATCAACACAAGACTAATCCAACCGCATGCTGCACACTCCCTCAAAAACCACACCGAACTAAAACACCATGGACAGGATTCAACCAGACAAAATAATGCAACCAAAAAAAACCAAAACAACCCAAGACTCGTCCAACTGTACACTGCGCTCGCCCTCACAAACTACAGCTAACTAAGACAACATCGACAAGACTCAACCAGACAAAATAATGTCAAAAAACAGCAGTAGACTACACAACATGCATCCAATTGCACACTGCTCTCACTCTCATGAACAACACTATGGAGAAGACTGAAACCACACAACACAGTGTGAGCAAAGCAGAACAAAAAAAAAAATCAACCCAACACTCATGCAACTGCGCACTGCAAACAGATCAACACCATGCGGACAAATACACGAGCCAACGCAATCCACACAGCGCCGATTCAAATGCATACCACACCCCCTTCATCACACAACACCGTTCAACATCTACCTGCACACTGCTTGACACAGACTCAGCGCTAAGGCCCGAACACAAGTGCTCAAGACTCCAGACGCAAGAAAGCAACAGTGTAACGTCCACGTTTTCCCACAAAACACATCTCACACATCTGTGACGCCTAATACACACTAGTCACTGCGGAAAGCCCGGCGCCTCACCTTCATCAGCATCTCAAAGGTGAACACTCCAGTGAAGACATAGTCGAAGTACCTCAGCACCTGAAAACCAAGAGCGGCACAGAGCTGTCATGGAAACGCTGGAGAGGACCAATGTGGTGGAGTTAGCAGGAGCAGAGACAGAAAGGGGAGGGCACAGAGGCACAGACGGGTGAGAGCCAGACAGGTTTGAATGGGAAGACGGAGAGAACGACACAGCGTTGAACGCAAAGGAATAGAGCTAAGCAGACAGACAAGCACAGACAGACAGACAGACAGCCGAGCACAATGCATTCACCAGCGCAAAGCCCAACACGTAGCCACAGAGATGACAGCTGATCAGAGAGGCTAACGGATGAGGCCGTGCAGACCGACAGCAGGACACGAGGCGTAAACAGCCAGACGGAGGGGTTTGATTGGCGTCTTACATTGTTCCGGGGGGAGTCGGGTTGGACGGGGTCCTCGGCAGCCAGGGCGATACTGCTCATGGCGATGACCAGTAGGATGCACATCTCGAAGTAGCGCAGCGTCACTATGTAGTGACACAACCTCCGAAACCTGAACAAAACACAGTCACACCAGAGGCTGGTTCACTGATCGACACTGCTCTGCAACCCCCCACAGTATCCTCTCTGTATTAACAGGGCATCCACACTGCAGCATATGACAAAAGGACCAACAGGGTTTTGAGAAAATCAATCAATCCCCGTATCACAGAGGATAACACGGGGGCTTATGTGCCTTTGAATTTTAGTCTTAGAGTATACTTACATTCAGATAGAAGGACAGTTGGACAAACAGGCAGAGAGACAGGCAAACAGACCAATGGATGGAAAGATAGAAAGACAGAACTGCAGATAGAGAGATAGGCAATTGGAGAGAAATTAGAGACAGAGAGAGGAACAGACAGATGGACAGAAAGACAGGCAGGCAGAGACTGATAGACAGATGGACAAAGACAGACTGAGAGATGAACAGAAGAACAGAAGGGCACAGAGAGAAACAGACAGATACGGACAGAACCACAGAGCCAGACAGAATCAGAGACAGAGACAGAAGGTTTGGCCGCTCACGGGTTGGTGGTGGACAGTATGAACATGGAGCTGTAGGGGGGCATGGGTTTGCGGCCGTTCTCATCCCCTTTATCATCGTCCTCCTCCTCTTTCTTCTCCTCGTCCTTCTTGGGCGGAGGCTCTGTGTTGGCGTTCTTATTCACTGCAAAGGGGAGCGCGGTAGAGAGTTCAGGGAGAAGGACGGACAGAAGGATAGACACGAGAGTGAGTGAGATTCATTATTATTCATTATTATTCATTATTTATTCTGGCAGACACCATTATCCAGGGTGAATCACAGAGTGTTATGTAGAAGTGCAAAATGCAGAAATCAGTTAGCAAGTGGAACACGCTACTGCTAGTACAGAATGAGTCACATAAACAAGGTACTTCCTAAATGTCCTCAAGTGGCACGCACCTTAAGTGGATGCAAGTGCTGAGTGGAGTACCAGAAAGTTATCGATAAATACCAGCTGTAGTGTATTGTGTGCACATTCATACATTGCAAATACTCCTTCGTTTTGAATGTATGTTATGAATGTAATGTAATGTATGAAGTAATGGAGGATGAGGATGTGATTGTAATGTAATGTAACGTTTTGTCGCCAGTGCTGGGATAAGCAATTATAGACAGACTTCACGGTGTGTTTCCCCCACTGGAACGGCTGATAAGAGCCTCACCCTGCAGGATGGCGTTGCTGGAGGGGTAGACTGGGGGCATATCCACGGCAGTGTGGTCAGGCTTGGTGGTACTGGGCTTGCTGGGCACACTGGGGGTGGAGGCTGGGTTGGTGAGGATCAGGCTGCCCTCCGGGTTTCCGCCGGGGGTCTGGGGGTTGCTGGCGGGGGCCTTGCGGTTGAGGGCGTTGTTGGCGTCGGTGGCGGCCTGGCCGGGCGGCTTGGCGGGACTGGAGAGCGAGGCAGGGCTGTGGTTGGCCTGGAGGTGGGGGCTGGAGTCGGCGTGGGTGCGGGAGGCCGGGGGCTGCGTGGCCAGCTTGCTGTTCTTCACGTTGTCCATGTCCTCGCTGCGCTGGCTGTCCTGCCGCGGAAGGCACTGCTGGATGGGCCTCGTGGTGGACAGGGAGGGGCCGTTCCCGGAGCCCTCTCTGAGGGGGGACACCGGGGAGGGGTGAGATGGGGAGGAGCAGGGTGGAAACAGATGGGAAAAAGAAAGAATACAGTGTCAGTTCTGTTAGTGAGAAGACTCAGTGCGTTTATTATAGAATGCCAATTTCTCCTGTCCCTCTCAACACCCCCCCCACCCTGACTTTTGTTCCCTTTCACTCACTTCCTGACTCGATGCTGTCGGACCCTCTCTCTGTCCCTCCTTCCGTCGTTGTCGTAGGTGGACTGGGCGCCGTGGCGATGGCGCCTCTGCCTCCTGTCCACATCGTCCATGTAATCAGAGTCCCCGCCTCCGTCCAGTCCCCTGCCCCTGCTCCCACCCTCTCCCCCGGGCCCCCTGTGCCTGCTCCCCCGCCCCCCGTCCTCGTCCTCGGGGGGCCTGCGGTGCTGGCGGGGCCGGCGGTGCTCGGGGCGGCCCCCGTCCCCGCGCGGGGACATGCTGTGGCCCTCCCTGACGCGGCCCGGAGAGGGCCGGTGCTGGTGCCGGCGGCCGGGGTCCCTGCACCCGTCCTCGATGCCGTCCAGGTGGGTGAGCGAGCGGTGGCTCAGGTTGTAGTGGCCCAGCTCGTGCTCCTTGCGGCTCCTGCGCACCTCGGCGGAGTCAGACCTCTCGTAGGGCCGGCCGTGGCCGCCCCCTCCCCCGCCGCCCCCTCCCCCGCCCCCCCTCTCGTGGTAGCGCGCCTGCTTGCGCAGGAACTCCTCGGCCCGCTGCTGGCTCAGCCGCTGCTCCTGGCTCCCGCCCTCGCTGGGGCGGGTCTTGTTGGTGTTATTGTTGCGGTTCTCCTGCGGGTCGACCACCAGGGGGCGGTCCAGGTGGGTCTTCATGTGCCGCGAATAGGAGACCTGAGAGGGGGGCGCAGAAAGGTAGAGGTCACTATGTGTCGGTCCTGGAGACTGGCGGCCTGTCACTGAGGTTACTGTGGGGACACTTTGTGTACTCTTGTTTCTTTTTTAGGGGGTGAACCCACTCCTGCTCTTCCGATCCTCACCTTCCAGTGGTCATCTGGGTCCAGTTCGTTGTACAGCGCCTCCCGGCTGGTCATCAGGTTCTGCCGACGGATCTCACTGGTGCGCTGCTCCCACACGGACTTGGCGCCTTTCTGATTCTTCTGCTGTTCCTTACTGCAGGGAGTGGGGGATTGACAGAGAGAGAGAGAGTGAGAGAGAGAGAGACAGAGAGAGACAGAGAGAAGAGAAGTAAAGAAAGCGGGGGAGTTGGGATAGAGAATGAAGGGTGGATGTGTGAGAGATGGGGGTGTTGGAGTGGGGAGGAGGGTCAGAGCAGGAAGATGGGGAGAGAGAGAGAAGAGAAGAGAAGAGACAGCAGAAGAACAGAGTGAGGAAAGACAAAGAGAAGGTTGGGGGGAGAAGAGAGAGAGCACGTCAGCACTGAGGGCAGCGGAGACAGGAGCGACACACAGAAGGGGACGCAGTACCTGCAGTGACGACGCAGAGCGCGGGCAGGGGTGACAGACCTTTTCTAAAACCAGAGAGGTCCAATTTGAGAAAAAGTCTCCCAGCAGCTCATGACGCCCGCTATGCATGACGGTAATCACGACGCGGCGTGGAGAGCGATGCCAAACCATAGAAATCCAACAAACGCGGATTCAAAGAAAACAGCACGAGCGACTAAGACAGGCCCCGCCCTCCCCAAATCAGATGAATGCAAAGAGAAGCCTGAGCTATGACATCCAGAGAGCTGAATATGAGCTGACGCACTACAGCATACAACCACCCCCCCCCCCCAAATCTACCCACCACGGCTACAGCGCTGCAGCTAATAACAGCCGGCAGAGGCGAAACCACCACCAAGGCCAGAAGGAAACAAAAAAAAAAGAAACAAATGCAAAAAGAAATACTTCAAAAGGAAAGAAAAAAAAGAAAGGAAAAGTAACCAGTAAACGAATAAATACCAGTCCGGCAAATTCTCTGCAGCGTCGAGACGCTCGGTGTTTGCTGTCACTCTGAGGAGAAGACAGGCGGCGTGAGATGGCACAGCGCACGACAGGAACCTAAAAACTACAATGATTACAGGAGACCTCGGCACTCTTGCCAAATCCAGGCTTGGCTTTGCAAACCCCAGATCAATACCCTTACAAAAGAACACTAGCCCTGATGTCAAACAAACGTTGTGGTTCCAAAATCCTTTAGGGCCAGGAACATAATGACATGAGAGTATAATTATCCGATAAGGTATAAAATGAACTTATACAGACAGAGGTGATTTTAGGCTTTAATTTTCTGGGATGCGAGTTCAGTACTCTAAAGATAGATTTAGATCAGGTGGGAAATCTGCCTAGAAAAGCCAAGGCAGGGTTTGAATATCCCTTAATGTGCTTTGGCATGTCAAGGCCCGACTCTCAGGAGCTCCCTGTCTTAAAATCTTAATCACTATTCAAATAAATACTCCAAGCGGATTCAGAAGGCACCGTGCTGGGAAACACGCAAGTTCCAATCTTGACGATAGACTAATCGAAGTCCAAGCTCTTGGCTCTCAAACCGTTCTCCTAGAGAGCCTGAACCATCATGGAACTGGTCAGTCAACTTTCCTCACTCAATCTACCACTTTCAACCGATGTCCCTCTGCAAGTAAAGGCAGACTCTCTGCTGAAGGTGAGAATAGGACTGCAATTTTTTAATTCTTAACATGAACATGAACAGGAGAATATGCCACAGCTAAATTTTGCATTCTGGTGACTTTCAATGGATAAATGCCTGATGAATATTTGCATATCGGCAGACATACTTAGGCTCTATAGGTCTATAGGTCTTCATTTTTTCAGACCGTGAGGGTGTGGTTATTTCTAGATTACTACAGCAAAAAAAAGATACTGGTAGCTGGTGATGGTTTTATTTCAGAACTTAATTTCAGTGGCCTAGTATACTAAAATCATAAAATGGGTCTTCAAAAACATGTCTGAATCTGAATCTGTTTGCGGTTAAAAAAATATCTCCATGTAACAATCACACGACTGGCAGACAGAAATCAAGGTAAGGATCTTGTTTATTATCATTATTTTTGTAATACATTATTCTCCTATTATTACAGAGAATTAGACATGCCTGTCATATATTACACACTTCTGATATGGCCGCAGTTCTTGCGGATCTATGCTTCCTCCATGCTCCTTAATCTGCACCTTGATCATTTGATTGGTAAGTATTTAAACTGAATAGCTACATAGCCACTGCATTCTTGTCACTACGAGTCCCAATCCTAAGTTAACTAGCTGCACATGGTATGTTACTCCACACAAAAAACACTACGACCAAGAAAGCAAACTATCTATCTTAAACATTCAGGACACACAGCTTATCCCTGTACAAGATGAGACCACAGCAAAGAAAGACTCAAGTGGAACACAATAGTATAACACACGATAGTATAAGTACTGTACCTGAATAGCACAACAATTAAGAATACATCCCTCTGCTACATGGAAGCCACACCCACCAACAGGTGACATATGCAAGTATGTGGGTACCCCCAGAATGTAAATAAATACAGTACCATCACAATTTAAGCTTTTAAGTTTCATACAACCTTATATCAATATGCTGTAATATTTGAGATTCATACTTTAATCTTAAAAAAATAATTACACAATAAATTACTGATAACATTAAAATATGACGCTATTAGCTTGTCTGTAATAAAGTAGCCTATCTGTAAGAACACAACATGCACATCTACAAACAGACTTAACATTTCACCTCATTGCACACTGTCTGCTAAAGCCCAGAGGATCCCGGTTTGGTTGCTGAGTGCCATAAGTGTGTGTGTATGTGTTCATTCTGAGAAAGATTCTTTTAGAAGAAAAAAAATCATCTAATGCATTACTTCTATTGTGGATCACTCTGGCTGGCCACGCCAGCCCCATTAAAAAGTGCATTACTGAGCTCTCCTGGACTGTGGAATAATCAGCAGCAGTTCTGGTAATGAAGAAGAACACTATGAGCAAGTCTCAGAGTGCTCTGTGTCATTCCTCTAAAATCTGCAATGCATGGTCAAGGCAGGAGGTGCTCGCTCGTTCTGCCAGACATCGGCGTTTCACCTACATCGCTCCCCAGTGGTGGAACGAACTCCCTGTCTCGCTACGGACAGCTTCTTCACCCCAGTCCTTCAGACGGGGCCTGAAGACACACCTCTTCAGACTCTACCTGGACTGACCCAATTGCTGCCCCCCCCGCCCATCAGTGCTGTCGTAAATTGCTGTGCTTTTTAAATTGTGCTTTTTAAATTGTTTCTTGTTGCCGCCTTTACCCTGACGCTCATTGCGCCGTTTGAAGTTGTCGAAGTCCGCCGTTTGAAAGTGTACCGTATTAGTTGTCCTATAGGCTGTAATTGTACAAATCTAATAGTACTGTGTCCTTAAACAGACTTCGCTCTCAGCTGAGAACTGTCTCATTGTGGAACTGTACACATCCTGTCCCCGTACTGTCGCTATACTTGCTGTATGCACTTTTGTAAGTCGCTTTGGATAAAAGCGTCTGCTAAATAAATAAATGTAAATGTAAACACAGTCGATATACCTGGACAACCAATGCAAACGGGGAAGAAAGGAATCGGCTGGCTGAACTAGCCGCTGTGCCTTTTTTAAAATCATTAACAATTTTAGAGGAATGGGACAAAGACAAGTTCAAATGTAAGTGAATGTCAGGTTTCTTGTTTAAGAATTTTTTTTATATGTTACAGTACCTGACTGTTCCAGTGTACATGTGGTTAACTCATATGGATTTCCTCTTTTGTCTCCGTTTTTAGGCGACTGCAACACCGGGGAGGTACTGTAGCTTCCCCGCAGTGGTGGCTGCTTCTTGTGGAAACAGAACCTAGAACCGGCTCATGTATTCCCAGGAGTAGGCTGCTTTCCATTGTCATTCGGTTAAATGCATTACGACAATGACGTCAAATTCCTTACCGTATGCACACTGAGGCAGAGGTCAAAGGTGAGGGGCAGTGTGTGTGTGTGTGTGTATTTGTGTGAGTGGCCTAGACACAGCTAAACCAGAGATTTTGTACATCTTGACCAGACAGTCATGTCAGAGAGCTTCGATGTCAACGTTCTGACTCTGCCATGGTTGAAGCTAAAATTGATCTGATTTGATGGCTCGATATGAGCACTCTCCAGGGGGTGTGTTCTAAAAATGAACATCCATGGCTAACACGGCATCGCAGAGGGCACCAGAACCTCCTAGACGGAGGCCAGAAGGAATGTGGAACATGAATATCTGGTCATGATGTAGAATATCTTTGCTCAGCTTCAGAGACGGTCAAAAAGACAGGGGACAGAGAGGAAGAGTTAGAGCAGGACTTACGCTGCGATGGAGAGGTTTGCCGCAGACAGGGGGCTGACCTCAGCCACCTCCTTGGCTTTCTGTAGAGCGATCTTCTGAGTAGTGGCCTCCTCCTCCTCTTGCTCATCCTAACAGAGGAAGAAATCGACTGTCACTGACATCTCACGTCAAAAGGGGCCAGTGTGTGAGTGCGTGTGTGTAGGTAGGTGGTCACTAAGGGCAAGGAGAAAGGGGGGGGGGGGGAGGGGGGGAGGGAGAAGCATGTCTATTGGTGCAAAAAAATAAAGAGAGAGAAAGAGAGAACAAAAGCTAGGTGTCCCAAAACCCCTGCACAACCCTTGCATGGTCTACTAGGCTGAGGCTGTTGGAATGATCCAGAATGGGGGGGGGGGATTAGGAGATGGGAGGACAGAGCTGGCAGGATGGAGTCCTGGATTGAGGGGATGAGCGATGTGCCCTACCTTGGTCAGTTCTTGTGCGTTAGCCAGGTTGTCCACAGCAATGGCCAAGAATACATTGAGCAAGGTATCTGAGATCAAAGGGTTAAAGGAATCACAGAGAGGAACCAAACAAACTCATGATGCTGGTCTCTTAATCCCGAATCCAGGTGAAAGGGGCAAGAACGTGCTTGCTTTGCTGTGTGGCTGAGGATTTGTGATGCCGCGTGTGTGAGGGTGTGGGTGAACACGTGGGCGCCGGGCAGGATACAGTTCCCGAAGAGTGTGAGCACGATGAAGAAGATGGAGAAGACCATGCCCTCGTTCACTCCGCCCTGAGATTCAATGCCGTCGTACATCACCATGTTCCAGTCCTCTCCGGTCAGAATCTGTGCGGCATAAATACAAACGTCTGACTCATCTAAAACCACGCCTACAGAGGCTGGCAGGCAGAGGACTGTTTCATGTCCAAACAAATGCACTTTGCTAGCTGAAGACCTGTGTTACTCTGAGACACAGTATTCTAGTCACGAGATTTACATGCTTCAACAGCTTCAAGAAATAGCCAAGCGAAGAGATTTGTAAAAATGTTTGCATTTTGACATGACATACCTGAAACACGGTCATTATTGCTGCAGGAAAGGTATCAAAGTTGGTAGAGGGTGTTCCGTCATCAAAATTGAACCTGTGTGGGAGAGGCGGTCATACTCAGCCAGACAGCAGATTAGGGAGGGCCAGTCTGGCTCAAAATGGGGTCTGAACTATTTTTGACTGGATACGTGATCATCGCTAATGCACAAGTGGAGTCAAAGTAGCCCTGATGACTGAACATTACAGCGTCACCATAATGGACGCTAATAACTCTATGACCCTACAGCGCTGCACAGACAGAGACAACAGACAACTGGACTATTTGAAGAAAACAGTTGCGAAGGAGGGGTAAGGAGATTAGGAGGTCAATACTGACTGGCCCCCAAAGAGCTGCATGCCCAGCAGTGCAAAGACCACGATGAAGAGGAAGAGGAGGAAGAGCAAGCTGATGATGGACTTCATGGAGTTGAGCAGAGAGACCACCAGGTTCCTCAGGGATGCCCAGTACCTGCAGAGACACAGAACACGGGGTAATTTCAACAAGCCATTTGAGAATCTGCTAATTGGCAGGACCCAACGTGAAGACATTATGAGGATGCGGTCAAAGATAGAATCAGAGCAAGAGGGGGAAAGGACAGATAGGGAGTACTGGCGAGGGATGGCAGGAGACAGACAATAGAGATGATGGAGACACACTGACAGTCTGCCTGGACACACAGCGGATTATTTAAGACTCACTTGGTCACTTTGAAGATCCTCAGCAATCTGAGAGCTCGTAAAACACTGATCCCAAAGGAGGTTCCTGGTATCAACACTGCCAAGATGACCTCGAATATACTGCCCATGATGACCTGCAGCATGCAAAAAAGCACACAAACACACACACACACATAGAGACTTACTTAACAAGAGTTTCACTATGACTTAGAGTAGTCACTTTGCTCCAGAATTACACATCTGGTTTCCAATGGGCAAGCATAAATGACAATTATGCTGAGGAAGCAGGGAGAAGAGCCGACACGTGCCGGTAAGTCAGAACAGTGGGTTCAATCTAAGGATCGGAGGACGCTGGCCAATCGTAACAGATACGAGGAGATGACCGTTGACCAGGATACTCACGGCGCAGTCGAAGCAGTTGAAAGAGGAATGGAAGTAAGGCCTCGTCCCCAGACCGTACATCTTTATCATCATCTCTGACATGAAGAGGCCCAGGAAGATGAACTCCGCATAGACTGTGGCACAAGACACGGGAGAGAAGGAGAAACAGACAGCAGAGGGAGGGGGAAGGAGAGAAAGGGGTGGGCGGGAAGTGAATCCATATTAGTCAGTAATGTGGCATAGTGGTAAGGCATGTGGCATAGGCAGTGATGCAGAATAGTGGTAAGGAGCAGGGCTCATAACCAAAATGTTTCACGTTTCATTCCCTGCTAAGGCACAGCTGCCATATCCTTGAGCAAGGTATTTAACCCAGAACCGCCTCAGTAAAAATCCAGCTATATAAATGGATATTGTAAAAATTTAACCTGTGTAAGTCGTCCGGATAAGAGTGTCCACTAAATGACAGAGATGCAAATGTAAATGTAATGGTCATGTGGGAGGGTGACTGGTTTGTAGCGAGGTGTCAGTGCACAGGCCAGAAAGTAACTGTACAAATCAGTTATGAAAGGTATGCTACAGACAGAGAGAACACTGGCTCAAAGGTGAGACACATTACATTACATTATTGTCAGTTAGCAGATGCTCTTATCCAGAGCGACTTACCACGGTTACAGTTTTTACATGTTATCCATTTATACAGCTGAATATTTACTAAAGCAAGCAGTCTCCCTGTGGGTAGCCTTTTGGTTAACAGCCCTGCTCCTTAACATTATACTACACTGCCGCTCGATTAGCAATCCAGATTAGCAATCACGCTGGCAGGATTCAGATGGACTCATGAGTCGTAAACTAAACTAAACGGAGCCACCTTCAAACAGGGCTCAGGCGCACCCCGGGCGTGGCGCGGGGAGGCTCGGGAGGGGGTGGAGAGGGACTAGCGTTTGGTTGGGCAGGAGGCCCTCGGCACTCACAGAGGAAGTCGGAGAGCAGCTCGGGCTGGTCGTAGTGCACGATGGCCACGCACATGGTGTTGAGGCCCACCAGGCTCAGCACGGTCCAGTAGAAGGCCTGCGTCTTGACGATGTGGCGGATGAAGAAGCGCAGCCGGCGCTCCTTCTTGTTGAAGCTGGTGCCCTCCTTGCCGCTCTTGATGCTGGACCGGGCGAAGGGTGAGCCTGGGAGGAGGCAGGGCAGGTGGGTGGGCGGGCGAGAGAGAGGGCGACAGGGACACGAGACACTTAGGATGTAGACGCACGTTTTCAATACGATTACGCTCAGATTGTCCTGAAATGTCTACTAGTTTGTCACAAAATGGCACCCAAGAAGTGCAAGAGAGTCCTGTCTCTCCAGCTTTGTCCTGTTTGCGCTGGACATGATTTCTGTCTCCGTGTCCTAATTGTCCCTGAGACTAAAGGGGTGGTTTCAGTTCAAATATGATGTGGTATGGCACTGGGAAGCTCTGTGAATGGATCTTAAGTAAAACCCACACCAAAGGGTGGATTTTAAAGGGGATTATATAGCCACGCTTCAACTGCAATCACATACTGATTTTTTTTACTAAAAGTTGCTACTTTAATGTGTTCATAAACATTTGACAACTCTATAGAGTGACCTGATGCTCAGCTTCCCCCCTGACTTACCCACAGCCATGTCCCCCAGGTGGTCCTCGCCCTCCTCTGGATTCAGTAGGTCTGTCTTGCTCTTCTTGATGGTGGGCCTCCTTCGAGATCCTGTAAGTGGGCCACACAGTGCAACTGTTAGCTTCGCTTACCCATCACATCACTGTAAAATCAAGGTAAGGTTCCTGAAGCTCCCGCTCACTGGCTGAGTAATGTATACATTAACTTTAATGCACTACGCCACCGTACTTCCACACAGTACTCACAATTCACACACACACACACACATGGAGGAATGCCTGGTAGCCATACCATCAAAGGGCATCCGGTCACCAGTGTCATTCTCGTCCTCTGCTAAGATCACCTCCTCTAAACAGACAGATTAAAAAAGTTCCATCATAAAGAGTGTTTACGCTCATTCAGACAGTCTGTGTCTATGCTATGTCAGTCAGCGAGGGTCAGGTATTCGGTGCACAGTCACTGTACCAGTCTGTCTCTCTGCGTGCTGGTTATTCCATTTTCTCCCTTTTTCATCCCTAATTTTGAAATCACCAATTATGCGTTTGGTTCATCTCATCATAACAACATGTACACTCAGGCAGGAGTGCTGGGGCTTAGTAGTTGCCTGCCTCCGTGACATCGCCTGTGTGACAGTGCTGTGGGTGATGCCAGGAAGGAACTCTAGCCAATGGAACCCACCTAACCCTGGCGGGAGGAAGCCAGCTGTGTTCTGCCATGACAGGTTCCCTGTCACTGTCTGTGACTGACTGATGTGAACCTGTGGCACAGCCTGTCAAATACTTCAGTCCTATGTATCAGTCAGTGAGTTAGCCAGTCATTCAAGCAGTCAGTAGGTCAGTCTCTTATTCAGTCTTGAGTCCTGTCCCAGCCAATTATTTTGTTAGTGAATCAGTCAGTCAACCAGTGAGTCCTTGGTATCAGTCAGTCAATCAGTGTGTGAGTGTATAACCTGACCACTGTGTATCAGTCAGTTGCTGTTGCTGTGTTAATCAGACTGTCGGTTTATCCATCAGGCACTGTGTGTCAGTCAGTTTGTTAGTCAGTCCTACGTACAGTCAGATCAGCCATTTTATTAAAGTCAGTCAATAAGTGGGTAACTGTGTCAGGTAGTTCGTCAGTGTGACCACGCCATGTAAAGTACCTGCTTTGCAGATCCACTCCAAGTATCCATTCAGCTCTCTCTCGATCTGCTGCTGCCGCCTCAGTTTGAGGAACTCACTCCTGTTCTCTACGCGCTCCCTCTCTTTGGCAAACTCCCTGTAGGGCGGACACGCACACACACACACACACACGCGCACACACACACACACACACAGCAGGTCGGCAAAGCTTACACACAGCTTATTCCCGTTAAAACCGCACAGGGCTGAAAAGCGACGCTTGTCTCAGCAGCATTAGGCAGATTGTGTTCGCAGGCAGCGGCAGCATCAGAGGCTGCACGCTGGTTGAACTGTAGCTTAACCGCCATGCAGAGGAGATAAGAGCACAAAGGATGCTTGCAGCCCGCAACAGAGGAGTAGTTCAGATTAAGCACAGTTCAGTATTACAATGCTGAGTGCTCTGTGGAAATGCTTCGCAGATGGTGTGGATTATTTCTATCAGTTCAGTTGTTAAACAACGGGGCAGAGAACGGCACCGTTTGTAATCTGGGACAACCAGATGCAGAGACACTATTTCGGGATCCGTATGAGCATAGCTGACTTTGCAGCTTTATGGACCTTTATGTGCCTGCCATAACTTATGTTTCTGTGGGAGAGCATCTCTGTGTAGCCACTTTCAAAACCTGTGTAAAAATGAATGTGTTTCATAAATATACATAAAAAAAAATTACAAAGAAGTGACACAAGGACAGACAGACATGGACTGAATAACAGAAAAAATTAGAACACCCTGACAGGCAGACAGGAGCAAGAACAGAACTAAATAAATCAGACAGACATACGGATGAGACCCTCGTCACACAGCCAGGCAGGCAGACAGGCAACAAGCAGGCAGGGGGAACTTACCCTGACAGCACACCCAGCACCAGGTTCAGCATGAAGAAGGAGCCGACGATGATGAGGGGGATGAAGTACATCCAGTTCCAGGCGCTCCCTGAGGCATCATTGCTCTGGACAGACACACAGACAAACCCTCTGTTAGCGATCTTCTCTGGACAGACACACAGGCGTGTGATGCTAGTAGTAATCATTACTAAGATCACACTAACAATAACCTAATCCGCCTCGTTTGCGGTAGTCATTGCTAATCACCGTGAATAATAAACACAAAGGAATCATCACATCTGGATTTACATGCTCCTGACACTCATACAATACGATATGATACAGCTTAATTCATTTATGCAGTAACATCACTCAAGTGGCACAGCAGCTGGTTTTGTCAGAGTGCAGTCATGCTCATAACGCAAAAGTGACACCATTGCCAAAATCCCAGATTTACTCCTTAACAGTTTAGTCTGCCGCAAGTATGAGGAGAACACCGTCCCTGGTGTCTCTCCCTCATTTCCATTAGCCCCACCACTTTTTTTCTCCTCTCCCATCTCTTTCTGTTCATATCTGTCTGTCATACTTCTCCTCCTTGGCTGCCCTTTCTATATCTGAACCCCAAACCAACCCCCTTCTCCTCACCCACCCACCTCCCCCATTCCCTTCCCTGTCTCTCTCTCCCTTTTTTTTGCTCTCCCTTTCTCTTGCCTTCTCCATCTGTCTGAGAGCTACGGTGCTCTACTGTACACACTATAGCCTTTTGGCCATTAAACTTTCATTAGTTTCCTCCCTGACAGCTGCAAGAATAACTCCAGTTGAAAAGGGGCTGTTAAATATAGAGCATTTCCAACTGGGACACAGAGCGAGAGACCGTTTGAGAAGAGAGACAGGGGAAGAGACCGGTGGAACAGAACAGCGATGAAAGAAGACAGTAAAAAAGAAAGAACAAGTGGAAGACAGAGTGAGAAAGAGAGAGATCGGGCAGTCCTGCATTGCTGGATACACAAAAGAATGTCTTTATCGTTGTGCATGAGTGAGTGTGTGTGCGTGTGTGTGTGTATGCACATGTCTGTGTGTGTGTGTGTGTGTGTGTGTGTGTGTATGTATGTGTGTGTATGCACATGTCTGTGTGTGTGTGTGTGTGTCTGTGTGTGTGTGTGTGTGTGTATGCACATGTCTGTGCGTGTGTGTGTGTGTGTGTGTGTGTGTGTGTGTGTGTGTGGTGTGTGTGTGTGTGTGCGTGTGTGTATGCACATGGGAAAAGAGTGAGAAAGTGAATGATAGGAAAAGAGCATATGCCAGTGGCAGTCAGTGATATGAGTGATGTGATTTGGTCCACTTGCATGCATACACACGTGTGTTTTTGTGTGTGCATATCGATGCATTCTTGTGGCTGTGAGAATGCACTCAGGTCTCCCTCTAGTCTCTGTCTCTATGTAGCCCACATTCCCTCATGTGGCCGCAGGACCACGCGGACTGAGCGGCAGGAACAAGGAGTGCCCCTCATTGGTGCCGTTACCCAGTAGAGCAGCTCGGTCCAGCCCTCCATGGTGATGCACTGGAAGACGGTGAGCACGGCGAACAAGATGTTGTCGAACTGCGTGATTCCGTAGTTGGGGCCGATCCAGTACTTCCTGCACTCCGTCCCATTCGGGCACAGCCTCGCTGACTCATCTTTCCCGCAGGGCTGCTCGTCATACATCTCCTCTGGGGGGGGCAGAGAACATCGAGGTTTGAGGTTCTGAATGCCACTGAAAGTGTTTAGGTGCCTTTTTAGGGTCAAACATAAGATTAAACAGTGGGTAGCATTCATTTGGAATAGCGCATCTTTAGTATGTGATACAATCTGTGCAAGTAGTTGTAAGTTCTCTTCTTATTGATATCAGCAATTTCAGCGACAGAACTACTTTTGTAAATTTGTATGTGCTGACATATTGAGACAATATGATTTGCACCTGTAACTTGTAGCATGTTTAACATGTTGGTATGTTTGCATGTTCATGTTAGAAACTGAGTGCATTGTCACACAATATAGTCCTCAGCTGTAAATGTAGTAGGTGCTGGTTTTTTTGGCACCTGTGGATCCCAATGGCTTTAATGTATACGTAACCATCCTGAACTCTCCTACATGTTAACATTTGGGGGTTGGGAGGGTGGGACAGGCGGAGCAAGACGGAGGGAATGCTCACTGGTGGTGATGTCGAAGCAGGTGGTGTGGAACTTGCCCATGTAGAACTCCAGGCCGATGATGGCGAACATGAGGATGGCGAAGAAGAGCAGCAGGCCGATCTGCAGCAGCGGAATCATAGCCTTCATGATGGACTTCAGCACCACCTGCAGGCCTGGAGGAGAAAACGCAGGATTTCAGGGATTTTTTTGTGTCCTTGCTCCACCCACTTCCTCGTTTTTTTTTTTTTTCTTTTCTCCACCCCTTCTGTCCCTGTATGTCCTGGCCCAACCAATCAGAGGTCCTTGCTTACTGGGGATTCCCGACACCAGTTTGAGGGGTCTCAGCACTCTGACAGCTCGCAGTGTCCGCAGGTCAAATTCAGAGCCCACCCTGGATAAGATCCTGCGGAGAAAGGGAGCGTGAGAGAGAATGTCAGTATTCTTTCACATAAGCACACAAAGTGTAAAACTGAGATTTGCAAGCGCATGACATAACATCGCAATGTCAAGACAGCGGTAAAGAGGCTCATTGGACGGGAACTTTTCTCCCTTGTAGCATATAAGCGATAAAATGTTAGCACATATGGTGTCACTTCATTTACAGCAGCTGTTGGGGAGATACCCTTGCACGTGTTAACGTCCTTTACCTCACATATTCATTCACTTGTACAAAGAGAGACACATCATAATATAATAAATACATATACTGATGTTTTGCTTGTGCTGTGGTTAAAGCTTTGTAACACATTCAAATATGTCACACCAAAGCACTTGAAACTGAAAACTGAACTGAGCATTGGAAGAAGGAGTGAGGGAGGGAGAGAGAGAGAGAGAGAGAGAGAAAGAGAGTCTGCTGACCGCCTCATTTACTTCAGTCTTTTTTTCCTTTCCTATTAATAGCACTCCTGTCTGAAGAGCCGTCACTCCTGGCTTTCTGCACTGTCGCTGTCTACATCACACTTGCTGACACACACATCCGACGCCTGACATACAGATAAGGTCTACATGAATGAACTAACGTTTACTACTTCATCATTTAGCTGCGCGTGTGTACAATGCACTTATGCTCAGATTCACAATGACACAGACACGCACACACACACACACACAGAGTAAAGTCAGGTAAGTGGGGAAGCCACTTGCTAAGGAAGTGCTTTTGTAAGTGTGTTTGCATGGTATTTCTAAAGAATACACCTTAAATCATCAACTCCAACCAAATAACTGACAATGGAGGTGCCTGCAGAGAATCAACATCAACAGAATCCTACACTATCCATTTACCATGCAGGTTGCATGAGGGAACTGCATTATAAGACATGCATATATAAAGAAGACAGAATCAGACCACAAACATGTGCACTCCACTTAAGAATCAATGACATCTAGTGATCGCAAACATTCTGCTTATAAGAATCAATTTGGCTAACGTACAACACGCTCTATGGTACTCTATGGAAAGCAAAAGGATAATAATTGATGAGAAAAGCCATTCAAATTTGAATGCAGTGTATGCCTCATCTCAGGCTGGTCGCCAAAGTGCCTAGCAGGTAAAATATTTTGGGAAGAGAGTGGCGCAGTTTTGCTAAGTGCTTGGATGCCAGTAGACATGGAAGAAGTAAGAAAGAATGTCTCTACAGATGAAAAATGCAGCTTTCCTGATATTGTTGTACAATAATCTAAAGACTAGTAAAAGAAATGCAGCTGAGAAGGCCATCCACAGCCTATACAGTGTCTAAGACCTAAGGAGTCGTGATGGCATGAAAACTAACCGGCAAAGCAACACAGTGCCAATAATCACGCAGACACTCAAAAATAGGGCGAGTCAAATCGTTATTGTATGTTCTAATTTAGTTAACGGCATTGTCTGCGCTATGGTATTGTAAGTTACATAGTGCCAGGGATTTGCAGGTTGACATTCAAGTAATTAGCATGAGGAATATTATTTTTATTTTATTCAACAGAGGACTGTGATATAACACTAAACATTACAAAAATGTTTTGTTCAAAGTTTGAAGAAGGTGGGTAAGGGTATTCCTTGACTGATTAAAATAAGAGTATTGAAAACATAAATGTCTGTTTCAACCATTTATTTGGAACTTTACTTTTAAGAATCAAATTGCCCTAGATGGATGTGATTCTTATAAGTGCAGTGCACTAAATATTGTTTACATCTAAAACAAAATCCGTCAGATCAGAAAAGCCCCCCCCCCCAATAGTGAGTTACCAATTTCTCTCTCTCTCAGTATGAAAGGAAAAGGCTTCACATAGTTCAACCTTATGGCACAGTGCAGCAGTTCCCCCAGGATCCTTTCCGGGAACATCCGTGTTCGTCAGTTATGACTAGATCTACTGAGCACCAGTTGAGTCACACCCCTTGCCACAGGAAGGGAAAAATGGGAATGGCATAATGTGAATGAGTGACTCTTTCTCCCTCTGATTCACAAACCTGACTGACGCGAAGTTGTGTGAAGGGGGAGGGGAGTAGGGAGGTGCACACCGGAAATTTCCATCTCTATGTGAGAGATCTCTATGTGAGAGCATGTATGTGGCAGGAGAGCTGGGCTTCTGCCGCAGACTGCCCAGACACAGAGCAGAGGTAGAAAGATCCGAATAGAAGAGCACTGGCAAAAACTGTACTGGGAGAGAGGGAGGATGAAGGAGGGGGGTAAAATGAGGGAGAATTTGGGAATAGAAGGCGGGGGATGGGTGGAGACGAGAAGAAGAGAGTTTGAGAGATGGACCCTGGTCAAGTTCTGGCACGCTGCTCCTCTTTGGTCAGCTCCCCCACCCATCCCCAACCTCCCCCTCTTTCCCTCGTTAAAAAAAAAAAAAAAACGCAGGATGCTAATTTCAGTAAAAGCTCATTCATTAACAGCTATGATATACAGCCAGGCCACTCGTTCAGTCAATAGTCATTTAAGTGCTCCAGTGAGGGCGGGGGACGCACTGAAAGACTGTAGTAAGCTAAAAAATCACTGAGAGATAGAGTAGGATGGATTGAGCTCTTGGCTGGAGAACTCTGGCTCGCTCTGCCACATTATACATTTCTCTCCAGTGCTTTTATACTCCCTCTGTACAGATCTCTGCATCGACACGCCTATCATTTCCTGTCTGGCTTTAAATGCCTCTCCCCCCCTCTGTCTGTCTGATTCTGCCCTTCCCCCTAATCAGCAAACCCCCCCATCCTCCCCCCCCCCCCCCCCCCCGTGTTACTGTTTTTACAGCCCGCCTCCATCACGCAAATGTAAGCCTAGTCAGATTGCACATTACCAGTTAACTTCTGGTAGGGCTTAAATGGTGTTATGCTCACACTCAACGGCCTGGGAGTGTTGTTAGCCTGGTCTGACACTGTTGCTCACTCAACTTGAATGGATACGCATATGTTCTGTTGTGCCAGAAGTCGCTCTGGACAAGAGCGTCTGCTAAATGCATGTAATGTAATATAATGTAAGCCACATCACCCTTGTAATGTTCACACATACACACCCCATCACATAAAACCTGGCAAGCACATACTCCTTATCCTCACACACTCCGACTTTACAGCCCAATGCCGCAGTGCGTTACACACGCACAAACTTTACCATCCAAATCCACACTCTGCTATGTGGATGCATGGTTCCAGTTACAACACACTCACACACACATATAATGAATACACACTCCATCAGCACAGACCACAGTGAATGTGGGCGGGGGATCAAGAACATAGCATGCGGTAACCTAATATCACATCGTCAGATAAAATTCTACACCGAAAGGCTGAGTGTAAAAGCACAACTACAGGAGGAGCTTTGGATTGTATGTAGGAATATACAGCCTAGTACCTGCTTTTTTGCATCTGGTCTGGACTCAGCATGACTGTGAGCTGACTGCACTATCACATGCCAAACACTAGAGGGAGCATTTTCTTGTCCAGTAACCTTTAAGTCACTGTTACTGCTACTCCAGGGGAAAGCTGGATATACCTAGTTTGATCAAAAAACAGTAAGTTTATGCTTGTAACAAAATTGCATGAATGTTCAGCACATCTGTAGTTCTATCAGCTGTAATGTATCAGAACATCACTTCATTTGAGGACCAGTATATTGTAAAAGTCTCTCATTGTTTTAATAGATAATAATGGATTGCGGCAGTTTCCAGGTGATCTCTTCTTATCACTTCTCTTCTTCCATTCCCCTTTATGATGTGTCTAATATAATGCCCACTGCTTCTCTCTGATGCACTCAGCAAAACTGTCTCTGACAATTTTTTTAGAATTTATGGTTATGTACATTCAGAAAATTGGATCGATCTATGAATTTACCTTTGTCGCTCCGGAACGTTATACTTTCTTTTACGCAATATCACACCTTGCTCTTTGTGGAGACAGACCTCTGTGGGGAATGGACTTCAAAAAAAAAAAAAAACGAAAGACTCTGTGAGAAGGAGCGAGAGACTCGGAGAAGAGAGAGACTTGCTGGCTCTGTGCCCTGCAGCCAGTGGCAGTGAAACAGACCGAAGCAAAGGCGGAACTGGCAGCCTTCACAGGGGGTCCAATCCCACTGTTTCAACACAGCTATCATTAAAACTCCCATAACTTGCCAAGTGTGACCCCTGCCCCGTAATAATAATAGTAATAATAATAATAATAATAATACACAACAAGAAAAAAATCTACAGTGACATATTCTATACTGTGCTGTCGTTTTATTATACTGACTTGGCAATGTAATGAGGTTTATGGGTGTTCATCATTGATTGTTGTACCAGAAAGAATGCTAAAAAGGACAGCTTTTGTCATATAGTGACAGTTGTGTAGTAGCGTCGTGCTGTGCAGTTCCCTCCACAAGCTGCTGCCATGTGCTTTGGCCATACAGTGCAGAGCGCTGTCACGGCAGAGCCAGCAAGGTGACACTGTGACGCTATGATCTAGTCGTGAGTGGTGAGGATTCACCAGACAAGTCAGGGGTACGTGACTGAAAACCACACGACCAAAAGGAAACACTTCACACAGCCTTGTTGACACAAACTGGTGACCGTCTGTAAAATCCTGTCCGTGTCATTCACCTCTCATCCTCCTCCTCTTCCTCCCTCTGTCCTCCTCTTATCCCTCCCTCCATCTTTGTCATCCCTCCCCCATCTATCCCTTGGCCTTGCATTAATATAGCACAGTGCTTGGCCTCACATTCCCTTCTTCTTCCTGCTCTGTGTGAGGGCAGCTGAACGAATCAGTGCTCCCTCTAGTGTCAACTCTGTGTCGGTTCACAAAGACACGCTTACACAAGCCCAGGAACACACTGATCCGCACACTGAGGTGGAGAAAATACTGAAAGAAGGGAATGCTTGAAGTCGTGGCCTTTGATATTCAGAAGTAGGGATGATGTGGGATGTTATCTTCCTATAACGAGGAGACTGACAGAAGTGAATGCTGGGGGATGTAGTCTGTGATGTTGAGACGGGAAAGCAGAAAAAGAGACGTTCAGGGGAGTCGCCGCGATTTAGTGCGCAGACGGAGCAAATGGCATGACTTAGAAAAAGTGCTGTGCCATGGAGGAGCTGGAGGAGAGGAAGAGGGTGGCAGTGTTGCATAGTGGTTAAGGAGCGGGGCTTGTAACTGAAAGGTTGCCGGTTTGAGTCCCCACCGGGGCACTGCTGCTGTACAAGGTACTTAACCCACCATTGCCTCAGTACATATCCAGCTGGATAAATGGATAACATTGTAAGAAAACTGTAACCAACGTAAGTCGATGCAGATGAGAGCATCTGGTAAATGCCAGGAATGTAATGTTCTCTTATGCAGATACGATACTGTGCAGCAGTGGAGAGAAGGGAAAGTGCTTCGCTTCATCGCAGGAATACAGCGCGGGTGGCGTTCTGGGACGTGGCCGTGATGTAGCGCAGAGACAGGGCGGGGAGAGTGGAGGGGCAGGCTGCTGGCAGCCCAGGGGACGCCAGCGATAGCGGGATGAGACAGGCGGGTTAAAGCGAGGGATTCACACTGCGAGGAGGTGTTTGCCGAGCGCTGACAGAGGCACTCTCTGCTGGGACACACCTGTCAATCTACCTCCGACACGCTGGGAGAGCAGCGGGGGGAGGGGCTGATGCTGCCCCTCGGGGGAGAGTGAGACAGGAATGGTGTGTGTGTGTTTGTGTGTGTGTGTGGTTTGTGTGTGTGTGTGTATGTGTGTGTGTATGTGTCACTGGCTGCAGCGGTGCGGAGCTAGCCTCAGTGAGGTGCTGGATAGTGAGAGTCCCAGCTTCCGAAAGGAGAATTCCTTCTCCGGAATCACCCCGCAGCCTGCCCACGCTGTGCAGATGCCTGACTCAGTGCGCGTGGGAGGGGGATGCTGCGCGCGGGTGTGCGTGGGTGTTTACGTGCGTGATGTCTGTGTGTGCATGCGATGTGCGTGTGCGTAAATCAGTGTGTGCGTCTGTTTGTTTGTGTGAGAGTGGGCAAGTGTGCATGCTGGTGTGAACAGCAGAATATTTCTGAGTGAATCTTAAACAACTCCCATTTATTGATTAATTTATTAGTGTAATGACTTGGATGATGATGATGATGATGATGATGATGGTGACTTGAGGTCTGTCACCAGCACACAACTGGGTCTTCCCATTCACGGCATCTCCATAGCAACTGGTCATTCCTCATTCACGCAGTTTCCACGGTTACCGACCTCTCATTCATAACGGTTTCCACAGCAACCGGGCCCTTCCTCATTGACAGAATCTCTGCATCACCGCAGCAACAAGGCCAGAGGAGGGGCTACCTTCAATTGATTTTTTTTATGGGTTTGGATTCTCTGCTGTACTGCCACACAAAAAACATAAACACTCAAAGATGTGAGCAGGTGCCTCCATACTAAGACATTTTGATATCCTCACTGTACACACAAGCACAAACACATACACTCCAGTTCACTTGGTAGAGTCTTGGTATGAAACATTAAGGTCCACAGATTCATGTACAGAGCTACAAACAGGAATCTAGGTCACATGAAAAATTCTCCAGTGTGTAGTAAGCTACACACACACACACACACACACACATAACTGACAGTTTCTGAGTGAAGCAACAATGTATGTTGCAGTAGTTGTGCGCTATTTTACAGCGTGTGTATGAACTGTGTCTGCGTGTGTATGTACATGTGTATACGTGTGTGAATGTACCTGTGTGTATGTGTATGTGAGTGTGTATGTGTGTGTGTCTGTATGTGTGTATATGTGTGTGAGTGTGTGTGTGGGGATGTCTGTGTATCCGTGTGAATGTGTGTGTGTGTGTGTGTGTTCGTGCGAGTGTGTGTATATCTGTCTGTATGTGTGTGTCTGGCAGCAGTGTGACAGTGCCATGTGTTGTCTCAGTGTGTGACCCTGTCCACTCAGTGCTTCCCACAGTGCCCAGCCTCCCTGTCCCAGACTGTACACCTGACTCACTGCTGTCCCTATCTCTCTTTCTCTCTCTCACACACGCACACACACACACAAACATATGCACAATCTCTCGCTCGCTCTGAAATACACACATTCACACACAGTCAATATCTCTCCCTCCATCTGAAAAGCGCAATGACATTCTCAATCATTTTTATTTCTTTCTCAAAAAATCACTGATAAAACACCTAATCTATTTCACAAAACAAATTCACGCAATGCTGGGGGAGGGTGGAGATGTTACTGGAGCAATTGCTCATAATCACACAATTGTTTATTCAGAAAAAACCATGTGCTCTGTATCTTGGCACAATCTTTTTATTTGGGAATATTGGTGTGTTAGTCTCATCAAGGCTGTCTGTGTCATTCTCATCGGTTAATGTGCAAGATAAATGCAAAAAAATAGTCTGAAACATACTTGCAATTCTAACAACACACTCAAAACAGACACCACACCACAATTAGCAACAGAAAGCCCCAAAGTGTCATTACTACAGACAGACTCACCACCACAGCCAACATCACAACCACAGACAGGTTTGTTACCACAGACAAGCAGACTAAGGTGGAAAACCCCACCAAAGTAACTTGCTAATTAATAATGCTAATTAAATTAATGACAAAACTATTGAAACAGGGACCTAGATGGCAATCATATGTGAGAGTGCTGGTATTCCCTAAGATCTATTCCCAGAGGTAGGTGGGAATGTGTGTGTGTTTGTGTGTGTGTGTGTATGTGTATATGGGGGAGGGGTGTGTGTATTGCCACTGAAGGGCCTCCTCTGATCACTGGAGTGGAACCATGACCCTGGCGATGTTTTCTGATGGGATGGATGGTTATATGGGTGTGGCTATTCACTGCACTCCTCCCCCAGTGTTTCAGCATAGGGAACATCGCGTGGTGTGAGGATGAAGGTGACAGCAACAGGGACGGGGCTTCCCTACCTCTGCCCCACCATGCTCGCTCACCCCCATTCCTACCACAGCAATGGTACGCCCCACGACTGAACGCAGAGCCGACTGCCTCGTTTCTTGGTAGAACCCATTGGCTTGGTGGGGTGGGGTGAGATTGCTGCTCTCACCAGTGTCTACATGCTGCCGTACCCCCCCCCCCCCCCCCCCACATTCCTTCTCTCTCTTTGCCTGCCTTCCCCTACTGCGCAAGTCTGCCTCTCTCTGGCTCTCTCTCCATCATCTCTCCCTCGCTCTCGCTTTCCCTGGCTTCTCCCTCTGTCATTACTGCTGATCTCAGCAGTGTATGTACACTCAGCTGACAGGCAGGCATCCAACCACTCCCACTCTCTCTCTCTCTCTCTCTCTCTCTCTTTCTCCCACTCTCTCTCTCTCACCCTCTCTCTCTCGTCCCCCCTCACCCTCTCTCTCTCTCTCTCTCTCGTCCCCCCCTCACCCTCTCTCTCTCTCTCTCGTCCCCCCTCTCTCTCTCTCTCACCCTCTCTCTCGTCCCCCCCTCACCCTCTCTCTCTCTCTCTCGTCCCCCCTCTCTCTCTCTCTCTCTCTCTCTCTCGTCCCCCCTCTCACCCTCTCTCTCTCTCGTCCCCCCTCTCTCTCTCTCTCTCTCTCTCTCTCTCTCTCTCTCTCGTCCCCCTCTCACCTTCTCTCTCACCCTCTCTCTCTCTCGTCCCCCTCTCACCTTCTCTCTCTCTCTCTCTCTCGTCCCCCCTCTCTCTCTCTCTCTCTCTCTCTCTCGTCCCCCTCTCACCTTCTCTCTCTCTCTCTTTCTCTCTCTCTCTCTCTCTCTCTCTCTCTCTCTCTCTCTCTCTCTCTCTCTCTCTCTCTCTCTCTCTCTCTCTCTCTCTCTCTCTCGTCCCCCCTCTCACCCTCATTTTTTAACATGCTCACTGCCTCTGTATCCTCAGTTCCCCCCACCTGCCTGCTCGTTTCCCTCCCCCCTCCCCCCCTCTCCTGTCATCCGCACATCCCAATTTCCCTCCTTCCTTCCTGTGTGGCAGCGTGATCGGTTGAGAGGGAAGGCAAAAGAAAAGAGCACAGACATTCCTCCCCTGTCTCCCAGTCCTGCTCCATTAGCGGTACCCAGCATTCCTCTCTCCCTCCATTAACAGAGAATGCCCAGCCTGTCTTCTCCAACTTCCCACATGTCCTGCTCTGTGTCCCCACAGGTGCCGGCCTTACCGAGCTTGTGTCTGCGTGTATGTGTGCAGTGTGTGTGTGTGTGTGTGTGTGCAGTGTGTGTGTGTGTGTGTGTGCAGTGTGTGTGTGTGGTGTGTGTGCAGTATGTGTGTGTGTGCAGTGTGTGTGTGTGTGTGTGTGTGTGCAGTATGTGTGTGTGTGCAGTGTGTGTGTGTGTGTGTGCAGTGTGTGTGTGTGTGTGTGTGCAGTGTGTATGTGTGTGTGTGTGTGTGTGTGTGTGTGTGTAGTGCGTGTGTGTGTGTGTGTGTGCAGTGTGTGTGCGGTGTGTGTGTGTGCATGTGTGTCTCTGTGCAGTGTGTGTGTGTGGTGTGTGTGCAGTATGTGTGTGTGTGTGCAGTGTGTGTGTGTGTGTGTGTGTGTGTGTTTAGAAGTTTCAGGTTGGTCACAGGACGTTCCAGTGCTTCATGCATTGCTGTGCTACGCTATGGATGTTCCATTTTAGACCGCAGCCTTTTGAGAGCATTCACAAGGATTCCAGCAGATGGAATTTTTCTTTGAACCGCACGGACCTGAATGTATGATCTATTAATAGAGTATCTGTGGAGGCCGATCGAAAGGACAATTCACAATGTGTTAAATTTGAACATCATTAGAGAACATTTTCGAGCAATTTTGGTGCTTTCACCGAGTAAAATAAAACAAAAAACAACAAAGACATACTGAAATTGTTTTTACTTAATAAATAAATTTCATTTTCTATTTATTTTTAGAAAGGAAGGAGATGCAGATGAAGCTAATTATAGCTAACATGGAATGACTGCACAGGATGTACGCACCCTTCTGACACACTTGGTCACAATATTTAGACGTTTGGTGAAGATGATACCTACACTGAAATGGCACAGCATGTTGGCACAGCCAGCCTCAGTGAGATAAGATGAGAGTCTGAAGATTTTATTGAATTCCCTGCCTTTGCCTCACATGCTCTGTGTGATCCCAGTTGCCATACCGCTCTACTGCATGGCAAAAGACACCTGGCTGCTTTGGAGAGAGAACTGTCCATTTTTCAACAATGATTAACTGGAGCAGGTGCACCACATAATCCATGACAACTGCTATGTGTCCGTTCTACTTGCTTCCTTTCTGACGGAGAACACGACTGCCACCAACAACCATCACCCGAAGAGCCGCATCCCCCACACAGGAAACAAGAACCCGAGGCAATACTTTTTTTTTCTCTCTTCTGCATTGGACACGTGTTCATTGCTGAACCTTCGTACTTTTAGATCATTGATGTCATTTCACAGTTGCTATTTTTCAGAAAATTTATCAGGGATTTTTATTTAACTGATGGTGGCATTTTGTATATTTTTCGTCATATACATGGATTCTACAGTAAATGCCTGCCTGTATGTTGGTTAACTTATCAGAGACAGTGCACAGTTGCAACCTTTACTACATAGAATTCAATGCGTTATACCCAAGTTAGCTACAGACTGTGTGTAAGATGTTCCATGGCATATTTAATTAATTAATGACATAATGCTAATACATTTATTAACATTTATTTGCAGAGTGATGTTCTTTGCAAAAATCAAAACTGAAAACAAAACATTCTCTTTCTTGAATACATAAATTTACTACACATCAGTGTGATGCGCGGTAGTCGAAAAGTTAGCATTTGCTAACGTGTCATACAAGAGTGGTTTTCACTTCTGAACCCGGGGCTCAAGTGGTTAATGTGACAGTGCCTATTCACGTTCATGGCTCTGTGCACAAGATACAGTGCGCAGTAGGTATATGTTCGACTAAGTGCCAAATATATAAGCCTATTTGTATATCAAGGCTGCAGAGTAGATAATGTCATCATGCAATGTAAATGATTAAATCAATACGATGCTGCAATGAATGCCAATTAGGCCTTGGATCTATAGCCACACTGCTCACCTCTTTGGTGGGTTGTGAGGAGCTCCACACAAATACACAGGATGCACCACACAACAAAAAGCCCACACAATGCTGAGCAGCACTGAATCTCACAACCACAGTATAAAACTGACACCGCATGGTGGGGGGGCTGACAGAACAATGACAGTAAGTAAGTACATCTACCTTCAGCTGCATGGCTGTATCCCCCCACCCCCCCACTCTCTCTCTCTCTCTCTCTCTCTCTCTCTCTCTCTCTCTCTCTCTCTCTCTCTCTCTCCCTCTCTCTCTCTCTCTCTCTCTCTCTCTCTCTCTCTCTCCCTCTCTCTCTCTCTCTCTCTCTCTCTTTCTCTCTCCCTCTCTCCCTCTCTCTCTCTCTCCCGTCTCAACAGTGCCAACTGTGAAGTCATTCAGTCTGACAAGGTGGCAGCTGCCTGCGCGGTCACGACTCGCAGCTCGACCGCAGAAGGCATCTTCAGCTCGCAGTAGCATGAACAGCACTGAACACCAGGCCACAGGGTTCAGCGAGAGGCACGGTTTCTCAGAACCACAGGGTTCAGGACAAAGGACAATCGTTTAGCACCAGGGCATAGAGTTCAGCGATAGGGACTTTCATTCAGCGCCAGGGTCGAATTTCTCTAGTAGGGACAGCCATTCAGATCCAGGGACTGCTCTCAGCCCTAGGGTATAGGGTTCAGCACTATGGACAGTTGTTCAGCACCAGGGATAGCACTGAATACAACAGACAGTCATTCAGCACCAAGGACAATTCTCAGCACCAGGGTAGAGGGGCTCAGGACCGTGGACAGCAATTTAGCACTAGGGACAACCATTCAGCTACCAGGGACAGCACCTCACGCCAAGGGAAAATGGTTCAACATCAGAGGTGGCACTCAACACAAATGAGGATCAGTCAGCACTAGAAACAGCTCTCTACATGAGGGACAATCATTCAGCACCAGGGATAGTTGTTACGATGATGGACAATTATTTAGTACCGGGGCAGCAGTGGAATCTAGTGGTAAGAAGCAACATTCATAATCGTAAGGTTGCTGGTTCAATTCCCTGCTGGGGTGCTGCTGTAGTACCCTTAGGCAAGGGTAAACATCCAGCTATACAAATGGATAAAATTAAAACCTAGGTAATTTGTATGTTACCTTTGTAAGAGATTACATTATTGTCATTTGACGGATTAAATGACAATAATGTAACGTAATGGATGATCATTCAGAACCACGGACAGCGCTCAGTAACAGGGTATAGGGACCAAGAAAATTGTTTGTCACTAGAGACAACCACTGAACCTAGGACAGCACTCAGCATGATGGATATTGCTCACACCAGCAGTTACCACTCAGTATGATGGAGAGTGCTCTGCACCAGGGTAAGGGGGTTCACCACCAACGGGAAAATCGCTAAACACTCCTACCTCATGACCCCGACGGCAGACACAGTCTCCCCCCGGAGCACCTGCCTCAGTGACAGTCTGTAAGCCATCTCCCACGGCAAGCAATTATGACATCACAGACCTCCCAGAACTCCTCAGATGTGAGCTGTGAGAATGTTGCTTCCTTGAAACCACACATTCTAGAGTGGTGTCTGTGGATACTACCTGCCCTGTACTGTTTCAACACATATCACATCTGTAGATCATGGAATTATGTGTGTATGTGGGTGTGTGTTGAAGTCAGCTCAGTTGAAGTCCTTAAAAATCACACATTTCAAGCTTTAACAGTGAGTGGAGCACTTCTCTTTACTTCTTGTCATACCACTGGTTAAATTTATGTTTGGAAAAACATTTATGTAAGCTGTCACAGAAAGGAACACTGGCTTAAATTTGCTGCATATTTTCCCAAATCACTTTGATGCTTAATGTATTTGGGAACATGGCAGAATGAATGCTACTTTGGCAGAAATCTGCGTTAAGAATATCAGCATGCATAACACCTATCAATCAGTTATGCCATGCGAGAAGAGTATCAGTTAGCATGTGTCTGCCAGCACAGCATGTGGATGAGTG